>NW_010421676.1:18952-30303 GCF_000710305.1 Buceros rhinoceros silvestris | reverse complement strand
ACACGACAATACAGGTACCTGCCAGCTCTGCTTTTGATTAGTTCTCACGTTATTTTAACTGAGTAAGACTTACAGGCAATCACCTTAAGTAAAATAACTGCAGGTCTTTGCACTTCTCATAATCAGATTTGAATTTCTTTATCCTCACTATAAAAAAAAAAAAAAATCTTTCCTGCTTTGGTTTAAAAAACCCCCTTTAGAGGGAGCGCCGGGGACCCTTAAGTAAAATAACTGCAGGTCTTTGCACTTCTCATAATCAGATTTGAATTTCTTTATCCTCACTATAAAAAAAAAAACAAACTCTTCCATGCTTGGTTTAAAAACACCCACTTCAGAGGCAGCTCTGG
The DNA here is from genome assembly GCF_000710305.1 of Buceros rhinoceros silvestris. NCBI lineage: Eukaryota > Metazoa > Chordata > Aves > Bucerotiformes > Bucerotidae > Buceros > Buceros rhinoceros. Next base: position 29,956 of record NW_010421676.1, on the reverse strand, counting down.
AGACTGTTTCAGCGCATGCACATTTACCTCTTCCGAAAGGTCACGCCATTCCCTCCTGAGCACAGTATTGTGGTAATGCAAGTGCGGCTCTGCGTACTTCACACTCTCCAAGTTTGAGTTGAGTTTCTCCCAGAAGCCTTTGGAGTTTTGGAACTGCAAAGTATTGCAGGGAAAGCATGGCTACTGTACTCTTAAAGAAACACCTAATCACCCTCCCGCTAAGTGACTGGAAAGAACTGTGATTAACGTAAGTGAATGAAGTTAAGAGCAGATACACTATTTTTTCCCCAGTACTTTTATTTCCTTGATTTGACGGCAGGGGTAGCACTTACTTAAACTTAAGGTCAAGATTTGGTGACTAAACAGGAAATACTTTACCACCTTAGAATCCTTTTAAGTCACTGGGAAGGAATTAGTACTTCCAGGTCATAATTCACCTGACCTATTTCACATGTTTGGGATGAGATTGGAAGAACTGCACCACAGACTATGCTGGCCATATTTTCTAGAATTCTGCTGACTATGAAAGGAGACTTAGGCAACTGATTTAGATGCAAATGTTTACATTTTGTCAAATAAATCCCATTCTGGGTTTCTAGTAATTCCAAAAAGAAGAACACCACCGTGACCCCAACAGCTGCAGGCTGCCACTATTTTCAAGATGCATTAAAAACTTACATCACAAGCATCCATTTGCCAACCTCCAGTAACAGTGACTCATCCCAGGAAAGAAACAAAATCCAAACACTTCCACAGCAATTCTAAAGCCTTTGACTCTAATGCTGAAGTTAATTTAAACTCAGCTGTGAACAGGCTGGAGGAAAAAAAACCCAAACAAACACACACTGGTCTCCTGAGCTAGTTCTTGGACTGGGTATAAAGATTTGAAGCCGCTGTTTAAAAAGAGGGAGTGATGTGATCGTTGCTGAGGAAGATATGAGAACTAAGGCAATTCTTTTTGGCAGTTTCAAAAAACAAGACATGGCATGAGCTGTTCTTACCGCTCTTTAATACATTTATCTCCCAAAACAGACACTACAGTAGTGACATCTGAACACTACAGTAGTGACATCAGTCTGAGTTCACAATATTCCTCAGTCTTGCATTAGCACATTGGATTTTTGCTCTTTTTCCCCTACTTTACTAAAGCAAAGATAACTTTAGAAGAAAGCCTCAGAAGCCTTTAAAGCCACTTCTTACTATAAACTAGAATTTGCCAAGGAAAATAAATTTCAGAGACTCAATCCTGGCAGCCACTTCCCTGTCCTGCCAGTGCTGATTGTCGCTTTATTGTTGTAGCTGTAGCAGAGAAAAATAAATCCCGTTTTTGCTTTGTTAGTTATATTTAGCAGCTGGAAACTAGGAGTGCATATGGCACCATATGTTCACCCTGCTGGAGCTAACTAACAAGATCTACAGCCTACTATTGCAGTGTGTTGCCTAAATGTTACCAATATGAAATCAGAGAATTATCAAGAATATTGTGTAAGGGTATCATCTAGTGACCAATTTACGCAACTGCGACAGCACCACCGCAGAAAAACTGCATTCAGGCCACACTGGATTTTGTTTGATGTGTGGCAGGGGTGAAGCAAGACAGCAAGTTTCCTGCATATATTGAATCTGTAACAGGAAGTGGTTGAAATCAGAATTAAAAGCAGACACCACTGAAAACCTGCACTGTATTAGATCTCATTAAAAAAAAGTTTAAATAAAGGATTATTTTAATTAAATCTGTTATTTCTTGAGGATCCTCAGGGCAAGAACTACAAAAAGAAGGCTTCTTTGTCTTAGGTGCTGTTTATTCTGCAGACATGTCCAGAGAGTCAGGAATTAATACCTAAGCATGAACACCTAAACAACATTGCATGACTAGAAGTAAAAGCAAGGCCTTACCAGGTTGCAGTTCATGAAAAGCTCCCCTGAAGCCTTTCCTAATTATTGGGTTTTTAACTGAAGACAAAGAGAGCTTTCTGCTCTATCCCTCTGAAAGGATGCAGGGTGACAATGACCTTTAAGAGGTGCTCGTCTTCTCCGGGGGAAATCTGGGACTATGTCTTCCCAGCAGTGAAGGTGGTCAGAGAGCTGTATAACTAACACACGCAGCTACTCCTTGAAACATCATTCTTCACCCTAGTGGCTGAGCACAGCATGAGGGAAAATGCTGATCTCTGACAACTGCTTGCATTACACATTTTCACTCTTCTCCTGGATCTCCTCCTACTTTCTTCCCTTCCTCTTCCTGCCCCTTCCTTCTCCCCTTCTATCAAGCCTGTTTTCAACTCTTTAAGATTTTTTTCTGTGTTTAAAAAGGAAAAAAAAATAAAAATCAGACTTTTATTAATTGCAGTTATGTAAACTGCAGTTTTGGACAGTTGGACTATTTCTGTGAGAAACACCTCTCGCTGAACAGGAATTTAGTGATGAATTTTGCAAATGGGGGCATAGCCCTCACAAAGGCTCTCAACAATTCATGGGTTTAAAAGCTCCAAAAAGCTTCTCAAAGCAACAACTCACCATTGTTTCTGCAAAATGCCACGAAATCTTTGCGAAAGAAATACTATTTGTAGGACCAGACTTGTCACCAGGGTCTGACTTGTGATGCCAACAACATACAACAACTGCAACACCAACTTGAACACACTTGAACTCAAGCCATGGTGGGTTTGTGTAACTGGAGTGGTAAAAAGCAGCCAAAGCAATAAACTTCACCCCATGTATTACCATCTTTGTCCTCACTCAAGAGTCAGAGCAATTTGCAGTCAAAAGTAGCAGGAAATATTTGTCTTTAGTTCAACTCTGACCTTTCCAATCTGTTTAAGTTTCAGGCAGAAATAGGAAATGAGTTCCACAATCAGGAAGTATAGCTGCTAAAGGCATTTGCCCCCAGGGACTTGAGGTTCAATCTCAGACAAATTACAGGACTGCTAACTTTGACCTTAGTGAATTACAGGGATAATCTAGCGACAAATTTTCTCAAGATCTGATTTTCCCAGGTGTCCCAGCTCTTAGGGCAGCCTTCCCAAGCAAAGCATGCAAAGCCTGATCCTCTGTAGCAGTCATAGGATCTGTTGCAGCACAGCTGTGATGCACTGTTGTGGAATGAGTGATCAGTGGGTAATTTCACTGATTTTAAAAGATTTTGTGAATGGTGTAGCTTTATGACCTAATTATAAGCACTGAGGAGGAAACAGCCTCTCACCTCTTGTAAAGTGCTACGTGAAACAATATTGTCACGTATCCAGAGTCTATTCCCATGTGATGCGTTGAAGCTCTGACTCTTCCCATTAGCCCTCCACAACAAGCTGCTTATTAAAAGCCTCTTTCAGATTTTGTAGGGGAACACTTAAGAAAATTTCAAGTATTTCTCTAAACTGGAGCTGAGGAAGTGGAATGGAAGACGGGAAGAATCATTCATGTTGTTTTTAACGGAAAGTACAATTTCCTACAATTGCTCTCCCCATCCAGCTCACCGCCTTTTCCAGGCTGTGCAGGAATTTATCTAGATTTAGCTAGCCAAAGCCCTGACATCAGTGCAACCACAGGATGCTCCGGACAAAACAAAGTGAGAGGGTCATGAACCACTGGTACTAATGCCAGCACAATGAAGTATCCCTCAAAGTGGGGATATGTGGAGATTTGTAGAAATCTCTACATGTCTGTTGTGCCAAGCTTACCTCAGCTAATGAAGTCACAAAAGAGATACCAATCAAATCCTACAAGAATTAATTCTTAGAGGATCTTCCCTGCTGAATGGAAGAAGTCTCTTCAACAAGGGAAAAAAATACATCTTTGAGCCAGCAAACATCAGTCTGTATAACTGATATTTTAGTAAATGCATAAGCTATTTCAAACAGGGCAATTTCCTGTTCACTCCTATTCTTGAATAGGGCTGTGTGGACACTGCTTCTGTAGTTAACACACGCCCACGCCACAGAACAAAAAAAAGCAGCTCTTCATCTGCAAATACAAATGTGGTTCTATACTGGAACTTACGTCCAACACAGGTACAGAAATAATGTCTGTTGCACATGTTACTCCAGGGATAACCTATAAATACAGAAAAACATAAGAATATAAATCATTTAGCCTAAGACATAGGCCTGTTTTGGTATGTAAGTGAATCTCCATTACCCGTTTCCTTTGTGAAACTAGCTAGCTAGCCAAAACTACATTCAGTTTTGCAAAAAGAAAAACGTAGGATGTTTCTCTCAGTCATCTCATTTTAAAGCAGACAACACATTAGAACAGTGTCAGATCAGAAAAAATAAACTATTTGCTAACTGTAGAGTCTTGCCTAAAGTTATTTTATTTCTGCAAACTTACTCATAAATCTTAAGTTTACTGACACTGTCTTGGAAATAACTACATGATTTTGCTGGTTAAATATATTCTGTATTCACTATAAACCTCATATGACAAACAATAAATTAATTCCTCAAAACTGAAAACTGAGATTTAATCATCCATTAGTAGCTGTTCTCATTTTATAAATGCTTTTACTTGTTGACAAAAAGAAAAGACTTGTGCAAAATGCCACTAAGATTAAGACTTGACAAAATAAAATGGGCATAAAGAATAGATACAGATTTAGAGCATGTCTGTGAAAAGGTAAGGCATACAGGTCAAAGGCTGTACTAAGAGAACAGACTCCATCTAGCTATTAATTGAAGTATGAGCTGTGATCTTACCCCAATCCAGTCCAGCAGTGACGTGTAAGGCAACAGTTTATCCAGGTTGTGAGTTTCTGCACACATTCTGCAGTACAGGGAGGCTGAATGCAACATAAAAAGATACATAAGACCAAGACTGTATAAACTACCACCTAACAAGAGTAGGCTTCACAATCTGTTCCTTATCTAATTTTTTAGGGACAAATCCTGATCCCGCCTCTGAAACACCTTCCTCCTTGGTGGAACTGGTCCCATTCTGTGCACAAAAGGAGGAAGAGATGTCCAGATGGTTGCAGGGCCGAGTCAGCTGCTTGGCTACAGCTCAGCACTGCAGGGGTCCTTTGTACAAAGACTCAGGGCACAAGACATGCTCTGGCTAGGCTGAGGAATCAGTTATTAGGAGAGAATATTACGACATGCCAATCCTTATGAAAAAATGGCTTGGGATGATAGGCTAGAGTAGATTTGTTCCTCTGCTCCAGTCTCAATTATTTACCATCCCAGATATCCAAATCAGGAGCCAGATGGAGAATTTGCTCTTCAGGGACCTAAAATAACATTAAATCTATTCATCCCACTAAACGAAAGAATGCATTTGAAAGGTTTCACTGCCAATCTGATTTTGAGAGATCTATGTATCTTCTAAATTACTGATATTGCCTCTAACACCACAAAATGCAGGTCAGTAAACCATAACCAAAAAGTTTGGAAAGAAGACAGTCAGTTTGTGACATTGTGCCTTCTTCTGAAGTCACAACTAGGGTATGCAGAAAAATGCAGTATGGAGGAAAAGAAACACCTACCAATGATAAATTCTTGAATGGGGTCAAAAGAATGACATGTTGATAGGTTCTCAGAAATCCACCAAATAATCTGTCAGAATGAGAACAGCGGAGTTTGTCGCATCTCTGTTTACGCGTGCATTTTAAGAGTCTACAGGTATCCCACCAAATAATCTGTCAGAATGAGAACAGCGCAGTTTGTCGCATCTCTGTTTACGTGTGCATTTTAAGAGTCTACAGGTATTTTCTCTTCAGTAGAAACATTTTGCATTTAGTAATGATACAGAAAAAAAAATATTTTCAGGACAGCCTTGACCAATAAAGCTGCTCGGGCAGCCTGAATGATGAGCGTTTTGACACTGCCAAAAGACACATTTGAATCAGGACCTTTCTTCCCTGGCTACTAACATTCACACCCTGACCTTGATTTGTGTGAGAGATCAGTCACTGGACAAACTTAGAGGAAGTTCTTCTCCCACCTGCATTTCCAAGTCTTCTGTGAGTCGGAAGTACAACAGGGCACAATGCAAAGCTGCCAATCTCTCGCTGTCTTGTTTGCTGTTCTGTAGGAACTGTAGTAAGGCGGTGTCACTGATGCTTACAGCATACATACTTCCTTCATGGCAATCCAAGACTGTTGATGTGAGTGGGGATTGGATGGAGCAGTTTTGCAACATGTCAATTCTCGCATCCTCACCTGAAGAACATTGGTTTGAGAATAAGAAGGACTAAGAACATAAGACTTGGCTGCTACCAATATTTTTCTTAAGACTCCCAGATCCCCAGCAGTAAGAAACAGTTTTCCTCTTGTACTAACTGCCCTGGTATTATGCTGAAGAGGAGGAGGAATGGTGTTGGCTGTGTTAAGGAAGTAAAGGAGAAGCACAGTCCATATTCAGTTCTCTCCTTCCTGCTGGAAGTACTGCTGAAGCAAAGAAAGTGAACAGTTTTGAGGCTCATAATACTGTCACAGGACAAATCACAGTACATATGATAGAACAGAGAAGGGCATAAGGCTAATAACAGAGATTCAACATGAGAATTAGCACCTAAACATATTGGTACAGTTCAGAACCATTCATATACAGCATCATGATAGGAACATGTGTTAGTGAATCTCTTACCAGCAATTCTAACGGCCAGAAAAGGAAGGCTCTGCTCTGTGACTACTGACTGAAACATCAGATCAAAACCACTTTATTTATGCTAGCACTGAGGTTCACCACCACAGTACTATACAGCAGGATTCCAAACCCTTTGCATCAGAGAAATCAAGCCTGCCATACAACAGCGATGCCTTCCACTCACCTCTAGCAGAACTGTATTTCATTATGTACGCACAACAGGTATTAGCTTACCGTGATGCTGCTACTGCACGAGTTCCCACTACTTACCTCTTTCAGCCAATCACAGGAACAGATCTCTGTTTTTAAACAAAGGCCCCCCACTTCCAAAAATAACCCACTTCCCATAAAGACATGTTTGTGGGAAATGAAATAATGTGCCTCTCAGATGAGAGTCTAAAACAAATTGCATCAGCCTGATCAGGTGAAGGAAATACAGATTTCCTTTCCCCACACACTCCAAATACACACATTTAGAGGAACTCAATTGGAGGAAGGAAATGTAGAATCAAATTTACATCTCCATGTGAAATTTGAGAACAGTGGAGGACCAAGAAGCATGTGCAAAGATGGGGGAAGGGAAACTATGAAACTAAGGCAAAGAATTTCAAATTCAGTGAAAGGTCTTCTTCCATTTCACAACAAGCTAGACATACGTAATAGATGAAGTATGAAATGTCACTTCAGATTCTCTTTTGAAAATGTAAAGTGGAAAAAACGCCATTCTTATTTTTTCAGTCTCTCCTTCTTCACAACACTGTGCAATAAAGCAAACATTAAGAAATACAACTTTCATGTAAAGAAGTTTGAACAAGTTTTCACAACAGTAAAATCACTTCAAGCAGCAGTCTTACTGTACCTGTCAGAAATAAACTATAGCACAGCAGGTCAGGATGCTGAATATTCAGGAGGTGCAGGAACTGGCCAGGCAAATAAGCAGCCACGTAATAGTCTATTTAAAGAAATAACAGTAGTAATTTAGCACTTGTTCACTTATTTGCTTTAAGAGGCTGTTTCATATGATTCTCATCTTGGCCCACTTCTCTCTGATGGAATTGATTATATCTAGGAAATATAAAAGGAGTTAATTAAAAGCTGCTGTTGTATTAACACAGGAAACACTAGCAATTCATTTGGGTTTCCAGAGGCTTGAGACACTCAAGGACTCAGCAGCTGATCTCCAGAGCAGATTCTGAGGCAATTTCAGAGGAAATGGTTTACTAATATAGTGAGGTACTGCAGTATCAAACGCCAAAAATAAAAGTTAAGCAAAAATAAAAAGCAGCAAAATAACACAACCACTTAAAGTCAAGAAAAAAAAAAAATTCTTTCTTCTAGAGAAGGCTTAGCCATTTGCTCCCTACGGGGGACAGAGAATAGCAGTCACGTAGGGAAGTAACACAAGTAACCTACCAAGATTCATAAAAGCCACTTCCTTCAATTGATGATGAGATTCTGCTCTTTCTAGGGAAACTGTAAAAGTTTTGTTGTAACCTGGGGAAAAACAATATTTTTTAAAAACCCAAACAATAAACACCATCTGTTACAAGCCAAGTATGATTTACAGCTAGAAACTTTGGCAGTGCCAATACACCCAGACAGGCATATTTCAGACTTACAGGCTTGTCTGCACAGACACATTTACTTCATCCTAAACAGAGCTGCTACATACTCAGTAGACCTGCACCCACACAAATCAGTTCTTTAGCATAAAGAAACTGGCTATGGACTGCACAGCCTATGTTCGTGTTTAAGGAAGCATTCCATCCCAGAGCAAGCTTGGGTAAAAATACCACCACCCACCCCCATCCAAAAAAAAAAAAAAAAAAAAAAAAAAAAAAAAAAAAAAAAAAAAAAAAAAAAAAAAAAAAAAAACACCACACACAAATCCTTTTTATAGCTGTGCTTCACATTTTGGTAATATTTCAACTCTTGTAAAGAATTTCCAGTTTGCTTATCTGCATACCCTATTGCTGTAATTTAGTTCAGCTCTGTTTAAACATAGGCTAATTTCAGACCTGCTGTGTTTGCATGGGCTTTGCATCAGCACAGCTGTTATTTTATTCTAGACTTCCACCATACCTCTGGCATCCAGTAAGAATGATATATAGCCTTCAAACTACCTCGATCTCTGAGAAAAGCTGGAGAATAAACTAATTAAGGAGAAAACGACTGGTCTTCAAGGGTCTGCTGAAACACCTTAGAGGCTGAATGGTGTCATGATCAGGATGTTCCCTAATATTGCATGAAAATTGAAAACAAAATGGTAGTTTACAGGACCACCAAGGAGAGAAGTAGATCACGAGTCACTGCTTTGGACTTTGATTCCTGACCGTAGCAAAGAGATGAGCTTTTTCTATGCTGCAAAAAAAGAGAAATGAGACCTCCAAGACCTACAGCAACACTGCCTGTGAAGGGCTATCTAAACCAAACAGTTTTTCACACAAGACACTGACTGAAGTTTGCTTGCAATGAATCGCTATACTCATGATTACCACCCCCCTACCTGTCAACGCGAGCACACGCAAGCTAACACCAGCACTGCAGAACACACCCGATACATTGTGACTTTTGTGTTTACGCTACATCAAACGACTGCAGGATCAGGGGCTGGGATGCTTCCTCCAGAGTTTACAGATGCTGCAGCACAGACTGAATGTCTGTGTGTCTCCAAAATGTGGCTTATAGACGTGATACACAACTGCTTCTCTGTCACCTCAGGATCAGTCTTAAAATTCTCTTGCATAACTGACAAATCCTACATGAATACACAAACAGCTCTGCACCAAACAACTCTGTTCTATGAAAGACATTTCAGATGCAGCTGGCCAATGACACCATATTTATCCTGCTTCTTCCTGGTACACACAGGGATGTACAAGGGCCATGATTGGCTCCAAACAATGCAACCACCCTTCAGCTACACATCAAGTACACCTGGGGAAATCGGCCCGACATAGCAGCACAATGCAGAGGGCTGCCACACCCAGAATGGACTTCTCCAATTAGTTAATGCCTTCAAGATCACAAAAACGCAGTTCATTCAACCCCACGTTCCAGCAGCAAAGCAACAAGCTAGTGCAGCTCTGACACATGATGAGTTTCCTGACACAAGAAAGCAAACACTTAAACTAAAACAGAGGTATGTTGTCCACTTGAACACTACCACCCCACACTATGCAGCTTCTCAATTGAAAAATAATTCGTCTCTGCCTTCCATGTCCCTCCCTCGCTTGCTAATGACAAGTATTATTCTTATCAGAATAAAACAACGGGTTTTTTTTTAAAAAAAGAAGTCTTCAGAGCACCACTTAGACAATATCTATTCTTACATAGTGGGTGTTGTACATTGCTATGAAAATGACATGTTTAACTGGAACTCTAAACAGACGTTCAAGCTAAGAGCTGTTGGCTCTATTTCCCATATAAATGTCTTATGGTGTAAGTACACCACACCTGCAAGCTCCTGCAGATTTCACTGTTTGTGGAGCTGTTTGTGCTCCACACGCTGCAAGGTCTGGCTAGAAATAAGGGACCAAATTAATTGCCACTCACGAGGCCACTGGTTTGAAGCTACTCGTTCAGCATGAGGCAGGAAGTCTACAGCAGGAAAGACAACTTTGCAGCTAAAGGCAGCTTCTGTCTTTAAACACCAACCACAGTAGTTTATTGTCTGCAGACTGGTAGTTGTTTGTTTTGCAAGACATTCTGTGGCTCTTTCAGCAAAGTGACATCCTCCAAAATAAAGCATAACTTAACAGGTTAATCTTACCTTTATGTAAAAAATATATGGAGTACATTATTTCATCAGGAATATCAGAGGCTAGACTACAACACACACACAATCCTCCTAAAAAGACAAAAAAGGAAAAGAAAATTGACTTCTGCACCTGAATACCTAGATACCTTTACATTGCACAAAACTAAAGCAAGATTGTTTCAAATTAGAAACAAAAAAATATTCTCTCAAAAAAGGTAAGAATTACAGGAATACCTATTACGTATCTCCAATCATCATTTACCTATTGAAACACAAAAGAGAGAACAGAGAAGGCAATATGGCACACTGGACACCTGGGTTCTGACACAGCCCGTTCTTCTCTTTAGAAGTACTTTTTTAACCCTTCCCAGAAGAAATCATGCTTGCAGACAGAAAACTGATCAAGCCTTCCTCTCCACAGACTGCCTCAATCTCTAGATATTTTCTGTTCAAGGACTGTCAAATATGCACAGAACAACATAATAAACCACAGTTTGCTTTCTAAGTAATTTCATATTGGCAGCAGCATGATACACTAGAGCTTTCTCACACTAGAAATAATAGTCACTTCTCCCCTTTCCAGCCCAAAGAGCCATTAATTCCTTTTTTAGGAGAAAAGTCAGTCCTTGGCACAAGCTTATGTCAGCCAAGGTACTCCATGCAGG
>NW_010421676.1:0-18856 GCF_000710305.1 Buceros rhinoceros silvestris | reverse complement strand
GGAATGCTCCCCCCCTCCCAGCCTAATTCTAAATCAGACTGATACTGTTTTCACTCCACTGGATGGTAGTCCTCCCTCCGTCTCTTATAAAAACTGTAATCCACTTAACTCCGATGCTTTGGCATCGAAGTTGCTGTTAGAAAACTGCTTCCAAACGACATTATCCCTACACATTTGAGAAATCTGGGCTACAGCTATGACCATTCACCTTTTTACCTTTATTGAAAGTTTATCACTTGAAAAAAAATAAAAGGTAATAGTAATACAAATACTGTTCTGTAAAAAAAAAGTTTATGTATACAAAAATAAGTTTATGTATACAAGGTATACAAAAAAAGACACAGTACAGAAAAAGCACAAAAAAAGCACAGCTACCAAGGTATTTCACTTTGGTTACATGCTTACTCATACTTAGACCACGGGGCTGTACCATAACTGTCACACAGGTGTGACTAAGGCACTTCGGGGGAAGGTAAATACTTTCTCCATCGAAGTTGCTGTTAGAAAACTGCTTCCAAACGACATTATCCCTACACATTTGAGAAATCTGGGCTACAGCTATGACCATTCACCTTTTTACCTTTATTGAAAGTTTATCACTTGAAAAAAAATAAAAGGTAATAGTAATACAAATACTGTTCTGTAAAAAAAAAGTTTATGTATACAAAAATAAGTTTATGTATACAAGGTATACAAAAAAACACACAGTACAGAAAAAGCACAAAAAAAGCACAGCTACCAAGGTATTTCACTTTGGTTACATGCTTACTCATACTTAGACCACGGGGCTGTACCATAACTGTCACACAGGTGTGACTAAGGCACTTCGGGGGAAGGTAAATACTTTCTCTTGAGATGTAGGTGGGTTTGTTTCTGCTTATTCTTAACTGATTGAACATTGTTTGATACAGTTTTGCTTGGATATTTGAGTCATTCAGACAACAGTCAGGGCATTTTGCCAGAGCACTTGGCATCTTTTAGAGCATGCATAAATTTTAAAGTAGCAGCATCAGGACTCATGAGGAAGACTGGAAAAGCTCCAGCAACCCACAATGCTGTTTTATTATCAACAGCTCCCTTCCAACACTGCAAATTTCTTTCTTGTATGCTGGAGGCTAGTGTATGCACTGTTCTGTAAATTGCACAACATACAAGTGAGTCTGTTCAGACTGAAGTGTCAGTGGGTAATATACGCAAGCTGATCACAAAACAGTGGCTACGGGGGACTATTAATAGGACATGCATCTTTCAACTGTAGCACTCTGGTCCAAATGTCAACAAACTGAACTACGAGCAGCAGAAAAATATCAAATGGTGCTTCATTAACACAGACAGAAACATGAGAGTCTCAGATCAGCAATTATCCAAGGAGTGTTACATCCGATAGTGCCTTCACAATCCCTTTAAAGCAGCCAGAGGCTGAGAATATAAGGTAAATTCCTTTCCTACCCTTACCAGTGCTCTCTGCAAATTAGAACCGAGTTATGCTGAAGCAGGGAAAGCTTGTTGCTTATCTTATTGCACCTATAGTTGGTAATTCATGCAAAGGCAGAACCAGGCCTTCCACACCATCCATTTCAAAATCATTTGCAAACAGTAAGAGCTGTAGCTAAATGCCACAAGGTGAGAAGACTCACATAAAGATATATTTGGATAAACTCTTACCTTTTCAGAAACAAAGATCTCAACCTCAACAAAGTAAAAAAAAAAAAAGGAAGCATTTAAAAATTAAGTTCTACTTATACAGGGTAACAGTGAGTTACTACTTTCAGGAGAATTAGGGAAACAACCATTACAACTCTGCTACTTGATAAATAAACACCACTGAAACTACAAGAGTCACCTACGAAGACATGGAGTCTTCCTTAAGAAACTTTAACTTCAAATTCCCCATTTCTGTTCATGGAGAAGGGTAAGATGTAAGGCTGTACCAACATCTCAACAGGGCATCCGAGTGTCGCTATTCAAACACAGCATTGCATGAGGCAATTTTGCCTAGTTGTACTGGCTTAGGAGTGACGAGCCTCACCTAACTTCAGCCATCCAAACATCTCTCATTCAGACTCCTCTACAGCAAGTGAAGAGACACAGATAGACGCAGTCAACCTCTGGAGATGCCTATTTCTCTCTATAAATATAGTCTGTATGTTTAACTTCTAGGCAGGTAACGGTAATCCAGGTTTTATGTCATCTTACTGCCTGCATTTTTTTTTTAAATACAGAGCAAATTTACCTGAGTAAGTACTTCTAAAGTGCTTTTCTAAAGAAAACCTAACAGCCCAGTGTGTTTAAATAACCACTGAATCCTGGATAAAGGTAATTCTGAGACCAGAATTGCTGGACCTCAGCTAATCTAGAAGTACGTAGAGGTTTTTATCTGGAGACATTTTGTCTGTGCTGAGGATAAGGAACAGGGCTACTTTTCTTCTACTGCGGAAGTTTGAGAGAGGAAGAGTGATTTCATTCACAGTTCAAACTGGCAGTAGCCAATAACAGTTTTATTAAATGGGAAATTGCATGGAATATTCCATTTTGAAGTTATGCCCATTATTCCTTGCCAGAGGTGTCAGAACATTATAAATAGGGATATCAACACTAATATTTGAAGCATGACAGCAGTTCCATAGAAGGTGCAGTCTGTGCCCCAAAGCACCTGCAATCCAGTTTTGCAAATCACCACTAACAGGAGACACAGAAGTGCGATTACCCACAGGGTTTTTGACAACTAGATATGGTCTCAGCTTCCAAACCATTTTCTCCAAACTGTTAGTTATTCAAAATGGGTTGCACACAGTAATCCTTGGCTTCCAACAACATCCAATGAAAAGCCATATACAATAATCTCATTTAGTAAGTGTAATGTAAAACACATAATTTGACAATTAAGTGCAAACGAAAAGTGCATGAGAAAGGTTCCACACAGAATTTAAATACTGGTTGCTGAATGGAAAAGATTTTTACTTCAGGGTAATTAAAAAAAAATCTTGTCAGAGGAAGACTGAATTTCATCCTAAACTAAAAGGAGGTGCTTTGATCTGAACAAGTCTGAGAGAAGTACAGGTTTAAAAGGAAACTTATATATACAAATCAATAATATTTTCCATTATTGCACAGGCTGTTTGTATAAGAAATAATCTGTCTTGCTAACAGAGAAGTAGCCTAATCTACATTTGGTAGATAGAAACTTGGCTGTCACTTCTAATTCCTTCCCTCCTTGTAAGTGGGCTGTCTGCCTTGGTGAGAAAAAAATCAAGTTCAATTTCACTTGATTTGCATTAATAGTCATTTCAGCAAAACTGGCAAGTACCTCAGCAATTCACCCGTATTCTTACAGCACACCTTAAGAAGGGAGATGTAAAGCCACTTCTGTAGCACGTCATATCCCTATACAGTTCTGTAGACTACTCGAAGGTTAATCAGATACCATCTCTGCTGAGTGGTAGGGTCTAATCTAGAAGCTGAAAATGTGGGCATATGTGATGAACAGATGTCTCAAGATCAGTTTTTAATCACAAAAAAGCTCATGGCATGTATTAGGATGCAGGGAGACTCCTAAATCCTAAACATTTAAGGAACATTTTAGGTTTAAGTTTAAGGGATCATGCTCCACTTACGCATGTCCACTCTGTAACACAATTATATACTATGTCAGATACCCAGACAACAGACCTAGTCAAAATCTTCCTCAAATTTACTAACATATTTTTGGTCAGTTTTAACATTAAATTGCTATAATGTATTACACAATCATGCTTTGGTATGACCTGTGTTCTGAAACTAGGAGAAAATGCCCCAGTGTGCTTAGACTGAGGTATTTCACCGTATCAGTGCATGATACCAGTTCTTTGAAGTTGGACTATCAGAAAATTTCTGGGTGACTGTTTTATTCTTGATGTTGATATATAAAACCATAGGTACTATTCAGCTCAAGGTGGAATGCAGCTTTCAGAATGTAAAAAAAAAACTTAAGAAAAATAGTGCGCAGTTGCCTTCTCCCTCTTCTCACAGCTACCTGTCAAGTATACTCTAAAGGAACACACTCATACAAAAAAACCCCTCACACTCATAAAAAAAAAAACCGCACAAAAAAAATACATATAATGTCTTAAAAAGAAATTTAGTCATCAGTTATGATACAATTACTAGGGGAGATTGTTTTGACAACACTTGTATTTATTCATTACCTGCTTTACTTGTAAAAACCTGGAGATTCACAGATTTAGACGCAATATCTTGGTCTTGGCAGTAATCATATCCAAAATTCACAAGTCTATGGGCAAATAAAGATCACTAAATAAGTCTTCATCCACAGACACTAGTCACAACACAAAGATCATGAGAACAGTCCCTACGTAATCAAAACATGCTAATTAAATTATAACTAAGTGTTCTCTAATGCATGTTAAATTATGCTTTAACCAATCCGCTCAATGCCATTAGGAGTACGAATCCCAAGACTGCACACTGTTATCAGATGCCAACAATATTGATTACACCTGCAAACTCCGTATTAATTTGGCTGGACAATGCTGCAGTATTCTCATACTTTGAAACAAAAGCAAGTTCTGAGAAGTACTGGAAATGCAAACATTCATCATACCCGAGAAGACAAAGGCTTTGCAGCCTAACTCTACCATTCTTACGACTGTAGAGCTACATTTTAATCTGCAATTAGGCACACTAATTTCAGCAGAAACACGTGAAAAGGAAAGCACAAAATCACACTCACACAGAACTTATTACACGATGACATTCCTTTTCAGTCTCATGCTGCTTGAGCTTTAATGGCTTTACGTATCTTTAAAATCTACAAGCCCTATTTTTTGCTATGCAGAACATGCAACAGAAGATTATGGTCAGTCTGCTTTGGCTTTTTTGGTTTTGTTTTGTTTGGGGGATTTTTAGTTAGTTAGTTTGGTTTTTTCCCAGACAGGATCTTGGTTCTGTAGTGGTTTTCCCCAAGGTCTTCTGCAATAATTTTGGAAAAAAAAAAAAAAAAAAAAAAAAAAAAAAAAAAAAAAAAGCATAGCATTGATGCTCTTACAAGTGTTGGATTTTTTCACCACCAACTGCAAGAGGATACACCGCCCTTTTAGGGCAACCTGCACATGCAGTAGCATCACACTGAGTCTTCTGCTTAGCACTGAGACAGTGTGAGAGCCACACTTTGGGCAGGGTGGAACTCAACTACCTTCAGTTATTGGTATCTGATCTAGTAGTTTCGGCCTCCACTTTTTGTTCACAAAGAGAAGCCACCCTTTTGGAACATAAATTCCACAGATTGAAAATGGATGAGGATGAGATGAATTATGACTGAGAGTCAAACCATCCTGACTAGTTTTTCCTCGATTAAAAGGCAGTTTTAAGGAGACAAGATCAGATGCAGCCATGTGCATGGCAGACACAGACAGAACCAAACGAATTTTAGCTTTTGAAAGTGCAGGCTGCCTGGAAATAGCATACAGGAGGAGACAAGAGAACAGGCAGTGTCTCACAGGCTATAAAAAGGAGCTGTTGGTCTGGTTAACTGTCCAGTAAAACATGTAACAACAATTAAAAATGGAGAGCTTCCCTTAACAGGAATTTTGACATCACCACTACAACATGCCCAGGATTAGCACAAATTACTTGGAATAGGTACAGAATACTCAGAGGAAGGATGGTTTAACCTATAGCTAGCTCTTCAGACAAGTAATTTTAAAAAATGGCACCAAAAAGCAGTCAGGGATTAAATTACATCTTACAGCTGATTCTGACAAAAGTGAGAGGGACAGGAGGTTTGGACAGTGTTCATATTATTATAATATTCCAGTACCATGTAGGCAACTGCAGACAAAGATACTGTTATTCAGATGAATTTTACATAGGTCTGTAAAATGTAACCCTATATATTAAAAGGAATGCAAAACAAAACATTTAAACAACCTTACTTCAATTGTGTGTCATTTACAGAAATATCCAGGTGTGCTTCCAGCTGTTAACCAAAAATAAACCTGTTATTTAGTGAGGTTAGTATAATATGATTAATATTTTAGACCGTAAAATGTGCTGAACTCACATTTCACCAGATTCAGCACTTTACCAAAGTTTATTTATCCTCCTCTAACTTAGTCATCCCCCACAAAACATATTATTTTCTTAAAGAAAAAAGGAAAATAAGCTGTGATATATTTAACCTCATGCATTAGATTGAATTTCAGCCCCTGGGACAAAAGTCTAGTAAGAATTACATATTCAACGGCTATAACTTTTATGTTCTGTTCCCTGTATTTTGGCTGCAACAGTTTTTCCTGTCTAGCTTAAAACTGATACAAAATTAGGAGGTGGTTTCTTTGTCTAGTGCATTTGTTAACCCTTTTCAGTACGTTAGGGTATGATTGGTATGATGTCATGAACATCATTGAAACAGATCCCTCTAGCAGTGCCTGAAACACATAATTACATCCCACTCAAAATCATTATGTAATAAAATACTCATGACTTACTATTGAGTTAAAATTTTCATCAGGATAAAACTGGACACATTTTAAAGTATTCTTTGATTCCTGAAATCAAGAGGATGCATTTTGTAACTGATAAAATAGAAGCACATCATACAGACTGAAAAGTGACTGGATACTCCACAGCATTCTCTACACTCAACCTGCTTTGTTAACAGATGTGCAGAAGTTAGGGGACAAAAGACGACTTTAAAAACCACATATAACCCCCCACAATAGCACTATGACAGGCTTCCTTCCTGTCCCAGATCATTATCTGCCAATCATCTCTAATTGCGTGGGCCCTCACTTGAAGCACAGACACACACACATTCTAGGAAGTTAAGAAAATGTTTTCCATAACTACCAATTTGGCAAAAGGAGCTGTATCTTACTTTGGTCAGTTCAGAAACAGGAATACACTTCTCCATCACAGTTCACTTCCTCTTAGCTCCTAATACTCATATTTTTTGGTGGTTAAGAAAAATCAATTTTCATTTACATGGAATACACTGAATGCAAATAGTCCCTCAAATAAAACAAAACAATAAAAAAAAATCCAAACCCAAAGAGTTCAGCGCTTCTAGCCAAGAACTTGCTCTCATTTGGTCACTCAGTAAGTCTGTGCACAACGTATTTTCTAGATGTGAATTCTCAAGAACAGATTTAGATCCTTTTGAATAAAAGACCTTTTTGAAACCAAAAAGACCTAACAAACCCATACTTTTTTTACAGAAAGCACTAAGACCACCAGTCTTCTTGCAATTTACTATGCACAAAGAGCCGTTAAGGCAAGTCTGACTTTTGCTCTAGGTTGAGGCAGGAAGAAGGCCAAATACTATAATGAAAAACAAACTCACGCTATTATCAACCATCCAAGTTTACTATCGTGAGACAGGCAGGAACAAAACTATTAGAACGACTTTCATCTCACCTTTGGAACAATGTAGAAGAGCCTTTGTTCCATCATATCCCATTGTGCCCAAATGAGATCATCCACCACTCTGGCTCTTGGAAGCTGACCTGAGTTTTGAATCACCTAAAGGGAAAGAAAGAATACTAGAAGTCATCAGGTAAGGTTCTATAACAATTATTGTCCATGCTTTAAAGAGAAAAGACAATGGGGGAGGCACAAGTAACAACTAAGGTGCTTGGAGGGAACACGCTACTTGTTAGCTGCACAAAGTCTACGTTTGTTGTATGCAAGGTGCTCAGTTTAAACAGATCAGAAGCACAGTTTTCAAGGTACGCCTACTACCAAATATTTTCTTTGAGATTTCCTTGCTTGCAGGAAATTCACCACTTAAGTTGCTCAAAGTGAACAAGTTAAACCACGCAGCACTCTTCATCGTAGGGAAGGGGAGTGAAATACCACAGTCAGCTCAGAATCAGCTACATTAGAAAGAAGATGTATTAGCTCCAAAAGGGACTTCTGTCAAAGTCTCAGCTATGTGCTGGCATAGTAATATTAAATACTGGCATAAAAAGGGCTATAATTGTGGAAAACTGTTTGGACTGTATACATGTTTACTCTTGAAAGATGTAGGGAGATTTCATGTCAACCAAAACAAACGTGTTCATTAGAAGGACATCAGACTGATCTGTGTTTCTGATTACACTCACAGTCTTTACTCCACTACTGTAGTCTAGCATATAAACTTTTATCGCTATAAAAGCGATGATAAACTTTGAGAAAACCATGAAACGCTTCATTGTAACTGAAACTCAGGACCTTAACTTTTTCCTTCCAAGATTACATTTGTCTCCAATAAAGTGAAACACTGGCTTTCATGACACCAATTCTTTACTATATTAGAGGTATGTTTATTAATAGTAAGTCTTTCAAGCAAAACATGCACAATTTGAAGACAAATTCACATTAAGAACAGGAGAAAGAGATGAGGAGGAAAAAGAGATTGGAATGTTCATGCTACTTGCGGTATATCTAAGTTTTACGTCTTGTCTTTGCTTGTTTCTCAAATGAATCCTTTCCCAAGACACACAGACTCCCAAAAAGCAAAGTTAGGAAGGTGAGTCTGCAAATATTTAAAATGGTTTAAAAATGTATATACACTACGTTTACTTGTAACTTCTAATATACAGAGGCATTCAGCAAAAAGTACCTTTCCTCACAGGTTACACGGTATACAAGTTTTTCAGTCACCTCTGCGGTTAGCTGCATGAATTGCCATACTATCAGTGCTATTATGTACTGCGTGTGGTCCGAGTGCAAAACTACAGAAACAGTTAGCTACAATTACAGATGTTTAAACTTTCAATAAAAGCAAAAAATCTCAAAACCTAAGATTTTTCAAGTCTTACCATTTTGTGTTCTTCTTCTGCCACAACACGAATGTCAAATTGTTCAATATCTTTAAAATATATTTTAAAAAATCGTTACAAACATACTTTTATATATGCTTTCATACAACTTATTAAATTATCTCACCTCTTACAATTCTGAAAGAATACATTACGGCCAAGAAAGTTCAACTCAGTCTAAGAGGAAACCTGTGATATATTAACACAGGTGCCTATAGGTGCCAATGCAGAGAACCGGACTCTCTCTCTTTCCTGAGCCGAGGGTGGTCGCAGCCATACCACCTCGTGGGATTGGTTCACTGCCCATGTCAGCACGGCACTGCCAGGGAGAGCACTAACTGAACCCTGCCAAACCAAACCAAAAAGCACACTGATAAAGAGCAAGCATGCAGAACTGCGTGCCTGCACCTGAAACTGCACCCTAGCCCTGTTCCACTTCCTAGCATGAATGAACACCACCTTATGGCCCTGTCCCACACAAAATTCCAAAGTTATCGGTAGATTGCAAAGGCAGCAAGATTCACCCAATGGATGTTATAAATGTTTCTGATATAGCTCACAGCACTGAGTCTTAGGAGTCACAGTCTTAGGAGGTGAACTCTGCCCAGGCAAGTCCAGCTACCTAAAGGTTGGTGTCTAGCTTGGCAGAGAAGATGGGCCTCTCCTAAAAGATGAGAAAAGAGATCTCACTCCAGAATAAGACTGAAAGGCAAGAGGGATAAACGGCTTTTTATCCAAGTGTCCACCACTATCCATTCCCAACTATTAGATTAGGCTGAACATGCAAAGTTAGCTGAATCCACGGAACTATTGTCCTATTCTTGCCCCACTTGTCACACGTTAAAAATCACAATTCATCTCGCATAGCCAACTGATCTGCTCTGAGTTTACATACGCAGCTATAAAAAACTATTTTAGCTTTTTTAGAAATAAAGATAACTGATGAATGCGTGAACTAAGCAAATAATTGCAGTCAAAGCTGACCATTCTGCTAACACTGAAAAAAAACTCCACTAAATTATAAAGTTTTTGAAAGACTTTTGGAATACCTGGAATAGCTCATAGCTTTTTTTTTTTTCTGGGTTTTTTTTTCCCCCAATAGAAGTCCACCAAAAATATAATCCATAAAACAATGATCTTAAAGTAAAAGAATGACAATATACTTTCAAAACATTAACTCACATTTATCTTCTGAAACTATCAAGAGGCGACTTTCTGTAGAAGTATTTCTGCCTTCAACTGGATAAAGAAACTATACAGAAAGTTTCACAAAAGCAAGTAAATAACTAAAATAGTTTAGAACACTTATGTAAAATGGGTCTTTTTAGCTAGATATTTACATATTTTAAGATTAAGAAAAGCACACTAATGATATTTAATTAATTAAAAAAGCCATTATTACAGACTAATAGTCACCAATCACTATAATCGCAAGCTTTGGTGGACTGAAGAGAAATGAAAAAGTGGCCTTCATGTCAGAAATATTCTACATCAAACATTTAATGAAGTTTCTCATTTGTTTCCTTCTATGAAGAAACTTGGGTACACAACCTCTCTAACAGTTGCAAGCGAACATGAGATTTCTGCACTGAACCACTTTTTCTCTTTAGCACAGTGGATTAAAAAGGTTTATATTTAGATTAGTTGAATAATTTACCTGTACTCGAACACAGCTGTCCACAGCCTTTAGGACTCTCACATTATTAATGGGCTGAATTTCAATTAGCAAGGTTAAATATTTGGATACTGCAAAAAGAACATGCTTTAGGTAACTTCCTTTTATACATAATTTTATTTTCTAAACAGAGATTACATGGGGGAAAAAAGCAAAAGGGTACAATACTTCTAACAGTATTAGAAACAATCTGCTTGTAGTACCTGACTGTAATAGCCAACTCACTCTATCTTCTTCTGTATATTGACGGAAGCTGACCGCTACGGGAACAAAAAACAAAAAAAAAACCAAAAACCAACACAGCCACAGTGAGCACGCATTTCTGATATTTAACTTACTAAACATTCTTGGAGAGCAAGCATCATCAACATTTTTCACAAAAAACATGTATGTTAAAGGAACAACAGATGTAGGAGGCATGTATAATTACATGAGACGGAAGCAAACAAAGGGTCAGTGTGTCTTAGATCTTTGTTTCGAAACAGCGATATTGTTACAGCTGTGTCTTTATGTTGTTACCCACATTATTTGGTGATGGATACACTGAAATGCACAAACTGCTGTGGGCAACATATGGTTCAAAACAGATTTAAGTAATATAGACCAATTATAGACCAAAATGTACCATTCTACTACATAAATCATCTTTACCATGACAAAAAAATTTAATGATAAACCACATATTTACCCAATAATGTCCTTTCATCGTTGACCGAACAACTGATTATTTGTAGATCCCTCTCAAACATATAGAGGTGCTACAAAGAAACACATTGATGCCAATGATTTTTAACTATATAAAGAAAAACATCTAATCACTCCGCCTTAGGAGAACACTGCTGACCAGTACACTCTTTTTATTTTTAAAGTAAATAATTTCACAGCCAGAAGAACTATACTTCAAGCCTCAATTGTATCACTTCTCTTTTTTCACATTTGTTTCTTACTAGTTCTTTTGAGCTCTACATTACCACTAGAGCAGCACAGCAGACCTTTATGTAAATACAAAATTTCACCTATTTCATACCGCTATGGGGACACCTGCAAAGGCCCGTTATGGTTCCAGTCACTGAATTACAGTACATTTGGTTTTAGAATAATTTCTTACAAATGGTAGCACCCACCAGACTGAGGATACGCACACGACAAGGAAAACACAAACCATTTACTTCTTAGCACACCTTCTCTGGTCTCTCTTCTGATTCAAACAAGCATATTCTCCTTAAGGACTTAATATACTGTGTTGCAAGCCATCAAAACCTGAAACCCTACAGCACTGTCTTCACCAGGAAGAAGCTTGGTATTGCTCTCACCTCATTTTGTTTTGTTTGAAGATCGTACAGTCCAATGTGAGTATTTCTCTGATTTCCCTACGGACGAAAACAAATTAGCACTGACAATGTAAATATATATAAAGTAAAACATGTTTTTACTTTTTCTTACCTCTCTCGTCTTCCCCCAGCCACCTGACATTCATCCTCACATACTTCCCTGCCCCATAAACCGGCAGTTAATGACATAATTCCAAGAAAGCAAGGCATGAGAGAGAACAAAGATTTTTTTTTTTTCTTTTAGAACTAACACATGGGATAAACCTGAAATGTGGCCAATCCAGAGCTCACAAGTCATTGCATAAGCCAACTGGCTCCCTCTCACTTTGGTTCTAAACTGGTTTCAGTTACAGGCAGTAGGGCCTGGAGAACGGATGCCTGCACAAGAAAAAAAAGGGGATGCCATGGTCCCCGGAAGGTTTAAGGGTGGCATTCCAAACCTCACCAACTCGGTGGGTCATTGCTCCAAAAAGGAGCATAGAATCAAACGTCACCAAATCCAGCTTTCAGTGGCCTGGCTGCAGGCTGGGAAAAGCATTTCAGCTCTGCCTTAGGAAATGATTGTTTGAAGGCTAAATATATTTCACAAGCTCATATGACACCATTATCCTCCTACCTTTGAAATGAAACATAACATACATCCTTTATCAGCTTACTGACAGTAACATAAAATGATTTGGAGGAGGCATTTCTAAGACTATACAAATCAAAACTACTTCTTCACAATTTTTACCACACTTCAAATTTACAAAATATTAAAAAAAAGAAAATCAAAAAAAATTTCTGCTTGGCAGCATATACTGTATACCAAATCAAGCTGAAGTCCATTAATGTACTCTAGGTATAGGCACTAAATTACTAAACTGTTGAATTTAAATTCAGCCACAAAGGCTTGTACTCAAACAGTGACATCATTGTTTTTAACTACAGCTTGGGGGGAGAGGGGAGAAATCTGTGGTTATTTACAAAGTTATGGCATCTTGCTTTGTGAAGTTAAAACAAAAGCCTGAGTATTCTCTTTCTAAGGGGTCTACTTCTGAGTATCTCATTATTGTTGTGCCAATGACAAAGGTCTTCTCATTTAAAGAAGGAAAACAAAATGTCTTTATATTAAGACACAGGCTTCAGGCCTCCTAATTTCAAGTTAAGCAAGTGCTTTCACAAATAACTGTTCTTTCCAAGTGTGTCTGAAACACTAACATCCTCTGTACTTACTACTGAAAAACATACAAGACTGGTAGCAGGACGATTTCAGTGCCCACATCTGTCAGTAGGTTAAGATGCATGTTTTCACGTTTACTCTAAAAATTCTTGTACTGCCTTGAAAAATACCAGTGCTGACACTAGAATTCACTTCTGTTAAAAATATCTTCCTTTATACCAACTATCAGTGTAACGAAAGACAGATGGTATCAAAACTATGGTACGATGCACCACTCTAAAATAAGCTTGAAAGCAAAGCTCATTCTGCCCCTTCCCTGATTTCACACAGAATGCACTTGACTTTCTGCCACTTGGCAGACAAAGGTGGTTTTCTATTCGTACCGATTAGGAAACACGCCAGGGCAGCTCAGTCAGTTAGCATCCTTGTTTGTGCATTATCCTCACTGACAACGTCACAGCTAAAATTTGCTGCTATAAAACCAACAGGAAAGGCTTGCAGACATACAGCTGTTTTGCAAAAGTGGTAGCTCATTAGTTATAGTTTATCGTGAAGGGGGGAGAGAGAAATAAAGAGATATTAAAATGCCTTAACAACTCACTAAGATCTATAGTTTGATAGAAGCTGTAATTACATCATGATTTCTCCAACGGAAGTTTAAGGAAACAGAAGAACTAAGTGCAGACTGCTAAAAGCAGTCTGTTTTCCCCAGGTAAGCTTTCCAGTGTGAAAATGTACATTAGCAGGACCAAATAGCAAAGCACAAAGAATACTTATATTTTAGAACAAGCATTTAAAAATTTCAGCTGATGAGCAGAAATTTTATTGACCCAAGAAAGAATTGCGTACCACACACTATGAACAAGTTCTCTCTGGGAGAAGCATTACATATGTAACGCAATAACACCTAAAGATACATTTGTCCTTTGTGAGAAAAATCCAGGAAGTACCTTCCAGTTTCCCCATTTACAAGTGTAAAGAAACACTTATAGAAGAAACAAACAAATGTCAGCATTCTTCCCAACAAAGGAATAAATAGATGATGATTCTTCAGCAGGCTAATGCACTCAGGAGAAAAAGATCAGACTACTTCATCATGGTAACAAAACAGGAAAAGCAGCAGCAGCATCTCCTTTGGGATGGCACAGAGGTAAAAATTGCAGCACAGCTGTGCAGTGCACTCGTTCCAGTTCTCGGGCTTTGTCATCCAGCCATTCCTGGATGCAAGCTGCAGAGGTCACTTTATTCCCAAAATTAGGAAAGAGAAACTACAGTGAACATTTTCAGTGACTTCCTATGCAGCCTTCACCCCCAGGTTCGGGGAATTAAGCCTAGGTGTTTAAATCCTCCTGAGAGTCATTGGCCTATTCAGCCAATGGACACTTGTGGATATTTGCCCACCTCATCCACCCCACATGCCTTGTCCCAAAGTACAGACTACAAGTGGCCAGTTCTCTAAATTCCACAAACTGCTTTGACCAGAACACTACTGACTCAGCAGGATCTTAGACAGTGAGCATGAAGGCAGACGCCTACGTTTACATGTGTAAATCTTGAGCTACAAATTGTCTCTTGTGCCATTTGTGAGAGCCTGAACAGCATACCAGGCAGTTGGACTCTGCTGTCAGAAGCCCAAAAAAGCTCAGTGTGAGATTCCACAGATTAGCTACAAAGCAGCAACATCACACATACACAGTACCAGATCTCCTATTTGGAGCTAGATGGGTTACTTTCATAATACTTTCTATAATTTTGAACAAAAAAAAAAATTTGCACATTCTTTAGAGTTGTTTTTATGGTTACTGTTGTCTTGTAGAGACTCCCCTCCCTATGCTTCTGCTAAAGGAAACATCCACCCACAGTTAAAGTGTATTATACCTTGATGAAGGCCTCACCTCTTCCCTTAACCCTAGGGAAGCTGGAGAGTTTTAGTTTTGTTGAGCTTGTGGGGAACAAAAGGCAGCCCTATTCTACTGGAGTCTGCTGTCTCCAATCCGTACGTTAAGCACCAAGATCCTCCAGAATCCAGCTGGGTCTACAGGTTTCTCCAAGATGCACAAAAGAGAAGCACAGCTTGTTTCATCAAGGAGAAACCTGCTCAAACTGTTTAAAGATCTCTTGGAACTACAGGTGTTTCAACATGAAAGCTATACATATGCCATAGAAAGCAGAATCCTCTGTTAAAAAGGATAGCTCTAGATACTTCAAGACATCAAATCAACAATGGTTACTTCAGACTGTTTGCAATAAAGTGCCACAGATGAATCTTAAAGCAACACAAAAGAAAGGCAGAAGCAGAATCAGTGTTAGATAAATGGCATCTTAACATATATATTGGTAGGAGGAAACCTATTTAATTAAAGCAGTGAGCATGAATTTAATAGCCAGACATCTGTGAGAAATTCTGAGGGTGCTGCTTACAAAGGGCTTATCTGTTAAAGAAACCATGTTTCACTCAGGGTGAGATTCTGGTCCCCAAACATAACAGCATCAAAAAGCCTGTGGACTAATCAGGTCAGTACTTCCGTTTCCATTTCATCGGTCTTAACCTTTGTCTGAAGTAGAAATGGGTATTTTCCCATTGCCCAATCTCCCCCCCCTGCACCCCCTACCTCCCAACCCCCCTGTTGTAGTCAGTCGAGTTTTCATAATCTAACCCTCACTGCAATCAAATTTTAAACTACAAGGACTCAATCAGGCATAGACACACATGCAGTGTCATTCTCTGCTGTATTTTCCTTGAGTTCAGAGACATACTTACCTTCCAGGTATAAATAATTTTTCCATTTCTTTCAACATTTACAATGTAGAGTGCTGATGAATTCTCAGAAATATCTGAAATCACAAGTATCAAAAGGCACAGGATTTTCATTTGAGCTGGTTCACCATACAATTTATGCAAACTTTAAGCAAAGATACTACATACAGTTCTATATATAAATACTTCTTCATACATGCCAAAATTACTACCCTCTAGAAAGAGAGAGAGAATATTTCATATTATTTAAATCTGATAAACTTCAACACAAAATACTTAAGGGGTTTCAAAACACACAGGAAATAATTAATCCAGTAAACTCCTAACTTTTCATTATAACTGTGATTCTAGCGGCCATTGCCTTGTGTCATGAAAATGGAATATGCTTTTTCACTATCTTTCATTCACAGAAAAAAGACAAATTATCCATTACGCACAACATGGGGTTCAAACAATCCTGCTGCACTCCAATCCTCAGAATACTACAGGGAGATAGAACTAGGAAAAGTGTCACTTGCTCCCACCTGCCCATCCCAAAGGAATGTCTGGAAATAAACTACATCTTCAGAGATTAGCTCTACAACAACCCCCATTCCACCCCTCCCCAAACCCAAGAAATATGAGATTAAGCACCATATTATACAGATATGGAACATACCCACAGGTACAAGGGAATTAAGCAATGCAGAACAAGAGACGCTGTGGGGCATGAATGAGAGAGCAGGGTTAAAAGGGAAACAGATGAGCTGGAGGCTGGGATGGACACAGAAAGAGAAGGGCACATCTGGACAAAGCAGCACAAAATAAAGGAAAACACCAGAAAAAAGATAAAACATCATGCTGCAGATGACAAAAACGCATGCTTTCCTGATGCTGCTTTTCTGTTTTCTCATCGCTGCAGTCACCAAAACTGTGTTTGTCTTAGACAGAACTTTCACTAGAAGTGGAAATTTTGCCCTTAATGAGGTTGACAGCTGCATGGTTGGTCCTAGTTTTAAGATAAAGGTAGCCTGTGCTTCAGTAAGCATCCACACAAAGAATTTTCCAGAACTCTCAGCAAGCGCTTAGTCAAGTTTGACAGTCTTTTCTTTGCAGTTATCACATAGCATTGATAGAAGGAAGACATGTGAAACTTAGTTTCACAAGCATAAACTGACTTGTACAGCTTGCAATCATAAGGGAAAAAAAAAAACTTTCTACAAGTATTATCAGAAGGAAATAAATTCTCTATTTTCTTGTGAGAGGACAGTTAAAATCCTTAGTGTACGTTTAACAATGCATCACTTTCTACTGGTTTCAGGTAACTCAAAGTACTTTACAATACCACTACACGAGGGCTAGCTGGTGATGACTGAGACCATACACTTTGCTCTTCTTTTAATGGAAGCTTCCCATAATTTAACCACCACCTCAGACTTTCAAGATGAGTACTACGGTCTCCACACCTCCCTCTCATAGAATACTTCCTCAGAACAGAATTTAGCTAGAGCAGAAGGTCCACAAGAATTCTCCATGCCAATGAACTTCTCTATCACCTGACACAGAGGTCTTAAACCTGTTGAAAAAGTTCTGTATCAGAAGCAAGTTTCATGTCACTGAACACTGTTGCTGGGCACATGGAGCTAAAGAAGAAGTGGAAATCATCTCTGCCCTTGAAAAGCCCTGCACGCTACACATCATAGAATTAAAACTTCTTCCTCATCCCCACCGCTGAGACCAGCAGATGAAGGGCTGCAAAAGAACCAACCCAACCTGCCTGTCCAGCAAACACCTCTTATCAACATACCCAGGAGAATGCATTAATTTCCAGAAGGCCATTATTTGCAGCTCATACAACAAAAAGTGGAATAAAGAACAAGGCTGGCTCTCTTCATATGCCGCTCCCCTTCCATCATCATAGCTACTCCCAGCTCTCAACAATTAGAAATTCTCACACGCTATCAAGGGTTTTCAAGTCCTCAGGAAAGACAACAATAAATATGAATACTGTATCATCTCAAAGCACAAGCAGCATGGCTCCTAAAAATTACTTGCTTTATGTGAACAGGTATTTCTTTGATGTTTAATCTTTTCAAATTACTACCTCCCACCTTCACATTTCTAATACAACAGCACTACACTAGGGGAAAAAGTACACAGAGACAAAAGTTAAAATGCAATAGAGCAATACCGGTCTCTGATCAGCACCTTCCAACCCAGATTCTTCTGATTCTGTATCACCAGGGACATTTTCTGAACAAAGAGTCTGTATTACATTTTTAAAAGCTGAATACAACTGTCCCATTACCAAACAGGAGTCAGCACCATTTTGAGATTGTTATGACATAAATGCATTGGTTGACTCATTTAATTCATCACCAGTGAACTGAAAAACTCATACATTAATTATGTGTGGAGAATTTCAGAATTTTACCTCAAACCCCTTCAGCACACCATTCAACAATTGCTCAATACAATATCAAGTACATGTGAAACTTTAACAGATTTTGTAACTGATGGCTTGGTCAATACTCGGTCAAAGCTGATACTTTGCGGTTTATCTCCAAACAGGCTCTTCTGAAACTTTTTGAAAACAGTCCCTCATCATGGGAAGCAAGTTAAATATTTTGAGTTAATTAAAAGCAGCCGAAGGCATTGAGGTTTTGTCACACAGCACATCAACAACCACTTATTTCTACTCAAGTAATAATTATTACAGTATTTTATTTTTTTAGACTAAGGTTTCCATCAGTTTCCGATAAGAACTGAGCCAGCTGCCTTGCAAATGAGTGAGAACAAACGCAAGAAAGAAACCACAGGGCCAAGAACACAGGGTGGTCATTCTTTTTTCCAACCACTACATCAAGTGCTCGCTGCACTAGATACCCCGCGCTGCTGTGACAGCTAAAACTTTTATCTAATTTTAGCCAGGACTCGTTTACCACGTAGACAAAAGTCTTTGGGTTCTTTCCTTTCTCCTAGAAATGGCTGTAACGTGGGAGGGCTCACGCTAAAAGCATTTTCGGGAGAAAAAATAAAAATAAAAAAACCAAAACGTGTGAAGGAGCAGTAGACATAAACAAGCTGCGGAGTGCAGCAGACGCGCAGAAGTGCTTTCGTTACGTGAGAGGGTCCATGCAGACACCAGAC
>NW_010421675.1:0-439 GCF_000710305.1 Buceros rhinoceros silvestris | reverse complement strand
CTGGAAGACCATGGAGCAGGTCCTCCTAGAAACTCTGCTAAGGCACATGGAAGACAGGGAGGTGATTTGAGACTGCCAGCATGGCTTCACCAAGGGCAGGTCCTTCCTGACCAACCCTGTGCCTTCTTGGTGGAGGAACTACATCAGTGGACAAGGGAAGATATCTGGATGTCATCTACCTGGACTTCTGTAAGGCCTTTGACACAGTCCGCCACAACATCCTTCTCCCTAAATTGGAGAGAGATGGATTTGATGGGTGGATTGTTTGGTGGTTGAGGAATTGTTGGATGGTCACATCCAGAGTGTAGTGGTCAATGGCTAAATGTCCAGATGGAAATCAGTGACAAGTGGTGTCTCTCAGGGGTCCAGTGCCGTTTAATATCTTCACCAATGATATATAGACAGTGGGAGTGAGTGCACCCTCACCAAGTTTGCAGAC
>NW_010421674.1:2990-3281 GCF_000710305.1 Buceros rhinoceros silvestris | reverse complement strand
TCGGCCTCAGGGTTGATAAGCTCTCTCTACTCGCCCCTGCGGCCGGGGAGCTTCTCTAGGTAATCAGGAAAAAAGCAACCGACAACGCCTGCAGGACAAAATACGGGAAGTGACCAGTAACTGTCAATCCATTTTAAAGCAGGCTACATCGCAAAAAAGCCCTAACCATTTTTTAGCAGGTTTTTTCACTTACAAGAAGCTTGAGAGTAGTACTTGGGCGAGAGAGTTTCCGTGCCGTTTTTATGGAGGAGTGGCTTTTTTTTTTTTGTTTTACAAAGCTTTTGACAACTA
>NW_010421674.1:0-2921 GCF_000710305.1 Buceros rhinoceros silvestris | reverse complement strand
TTATGGAGTGAGTGGCTTGTTTTATCTTGTTCAACAAGGCTTCTGAAAACTAGACGTTTTGGCAGCCCGTGACCATGAAATTTCACCAGCATGTCACTTTTTACATTCCTGTGCTAACACGCTGATGATGGATCCAGAAAGAATTTTTTTCCCCTTTTCTTTTGGCTACTGAATGTAAGTTTGGAATGTAAGTTTCAGCCACTCTGTCTACAATACAGGTACAACTTGATGCAACCTTTTTCACTGCAAGGCTTGTTTTACAGGAGCCTCTATAGTTTTCAAAACAGCGTTTCTTTGTCATTGCTTAAGGAAGGGGACATGGACTTACTGTGTCATGCACTAAGATGAAGAACGTACACTTTGTAACACCCAAACCAAACCTACATTGTCACATAACGATCAGAAACTGAATATACTTTATTGCTAATATTTTAAGTAAATAGTTGTATTAAGAATCACTTAAAAAATCCCCACATCATTAGATCCTTAGTAAGGATAGCCACTATTATTCTTAATTCCTTGCTCCCTTTTCTCCTGTTTTCTTCTTTCTCCTTCCATTATTGATGTTGTATTTCTCCAATCTTCTTTCCCCTACTTGTTCTTCTCTTGGTTCTCCCTACCATTCCCCTTCTTGCTCCTGCTTGAAATTTCTGTATTTCTTTCTCTCATCTCTCTGCCTCCTCTTGGTTCCGTTCTCCCTGCTTTTGGTTGTGTATAAGGCAGCAGAAGTGCTCATCACATGCAAAAACTAGTAAGGGAAATGGGAAAAAGAGAAGTTAATTTGTGAAAGAAATCGCATTTATTAACATCACATAGATACATATAACTAGGAAGTGCATCTTATTTCTACAAAAACAGAAAACGTATGTTTCACCATTTGCTTCATTTACCAGCCACTACAAGAAGTAACTTCTAAGATTTCAAATCTGTCATTTTATAATCCTTCTCTTACCTCATGAAACATGAGCGAGGGAGAGTTTCAAAATTACACTTGTGCTTTATTTTATTGTAAGATAGTTCTTAAATACTCAAGGGTTAGAAGAGAATGCTATTTTTATTACCTATACAGAGCCTTCTGGTGGGTTTGGGTTGGTATTTCCCAATTCAAAGCTATTAAAAACTCTCCATATACTTTTATTAAAAAGGCCACTATAGCTTACAAAGTGGAGAGCAAGAAGTATGGAATGCATAGACTTGCAATACAATTTTTATAAATTCTGCAAAAATTTCATCACAACCATGTATGTAACTTCCTAGAGTTAACATGCAATTAAACTGAATATAAAATTTTAAAAAAAGGTAGTGAGTGAAGATTTAATCACAATGAGATAAAATATACTTTATATGTTATACCCAAAGGTACATTAAGATAGAGATGGTCAAGTGGGAATTAGCCTTCTCCCCCCAAAAAACAGGTGATGGGATCAGCTGAAGTATATCTGCACCAATGCACGCAGCACGGGCAACAAACTGGAGGGACTAGAAGCCGTTGTGCAGCAGCAAAGCTCTGATGTAGCTGCCATCACAGAAACACGGTGGGACGACACGCACAACTGGAGTGCTAAACTGGACAACTACAAACTCTACAGGAGGGACAGGCCAGGAAGGAGAGGCGGGGGAGTGGCTCTGTGTGTTAGGGAGGGTTTTCTCTAGAGCTCAACAATGGCGATGGAAGGGTAGAATGTTTATGGATTAAAATCAGGGGGAAGGCCAACAAGGCAGACATCACAGTGGGAGTCTCCTATAGACCACCCAACCAGGAAGAAGATGTATACGAGAGAAGTCTCACTATCACTGCCACCTGTTCTTGTGGGGAACTTCAACTTACCAGATATCTCCTGGAAATACAGCAGTGAAGAAACAGTCCAAGAGGTTCCTAGACTGTGTGGAAGACAACTTCCTCACACAGCTGGTGAGGGAACCAACCAGGGAAAAATCCCTGCTGGAGCTGTTCTTCAACAGAGAAGGACTTGTGGATGATGTGAAGGTTGGAGGTCATCTCGGCAATAGTGACCAGGAGATAATAGAAGTTCTAGAAGCAGTAGGGAGGGGCATCAGTAAAACTGCCACCTTGGACTTCTGGAGGGCAGAGGAGTCCAGGAAGGCTGGACAATCCCCAAGGGAGAAATTTTCAAAGCTCAGGAGCAGGCCATCCTGGTGAACTGTAAGATGACTCGCAGGTGTAGAAGACTGGCCTGGCTGAACAGAAAGCTCTACCTGGAGCTTAGGAAGAAAAGGAAAATCTATGGCATGTGGAAGAAGGGGCAGGTCACTTAAGAAGACTAAAAGGTTCTTGGGAGGCTGTGCAGAGAGAAGATTAGAAAGGCTAAAGCCCAGCTTGAGCTTAGTCTGGCCACCACCGTAAAAGACAATAAAAATGTTTCTATAAATACATTAACAGCCAAAGGAGGGCTAAGGAGGGTCTCCATCCTTTGCTGGATGTGGAGAAAATGTAGTGACCCAGGATGAGGAAAAGGCTGAGGTACTGAATGCCTTCTTTGCCTCAGTCTTCAATGGTCAGACCAGCTCACTGGGTGCTCGGCCTCTTGAACCAGAAGGCAGAGGCCAGGATCGGAATCAAGGCCCCACAATCCAAGAGGAAATGGTAAGTGAACTGCTGCACCACTTAGATGTGCCAAAGTCTATGGGACCAGATGGGATCCACCCAAGGGTTCTGAGGGAGCTGGTGCAAGTAATCACCAAGACACTTTCCGTTATTTACCAACAGTCCTCATTAACAGGGAAGTTGACTGGAGGTTAGCCATTGTGATGCCCATTGACAAGAAGAGAACTACAGGCTTGTCAGTCTGACCTTGGTGCCAGGGGAAGTCACCGAGCAGATCATCTTGAATGCCATAACACGACATGTACAAGACAGCCAAGTAATCAGGGCCGGTCAGGATGGGTTTATGAAGGGCAGG
>NW_010421673.1:21815-64136 GCF_000710305.1 Buceros rhinoceros silvestris | reverse complement strand
CCTTCCCGGTAGGGCTGGGTGGAATCTTGAAGGAAATACGGCGCTGGAAAAACCCAGCTACTCGTTGTCAGAAGCGTCATTTGCCGCTTTGCCCGGCTTCTGCAGTGGTCTGGAGGGCTCGGGTGCCTTCTGGCTGTTTCGTGCCGGAAAGCACGTAAAATTAGCCGATCAAAGTCTGCAGCCAGTGTCTCAAGCCAAGGCGATAGCCTTGACTTAGGAGAGACAACGTGGCCTCCGGGTGGTCCTTCTCCCGCTGCTTGTTTCCAGGATTGTAATTCCTGGAGCGTTTTCCAAGTTAAAGCTGCTTCCTCTTTCTTAACTGTATGTTCAGATGTGCTTGAGCTTAAGAGAAAGACGGGGAAACGGTATTGTGATGTTTGGTGCTCGGTGGCTCTTGCTGGTTCCATCTCCCCAGCTGATGCTGTGCCTGCAGTGAGCAGTTAAGTTGAAACGGCGTCTTTGCTGGGGTTGCAGTGAATGGGTTTGCAAGAACTCGTCCTGCTGCTTCTCTCCCTCTTGTCGGCACTAAAGACCAAAGCCATTAACACTTACAACGTGTTTAGTCAGATCACGTTACTGTGGATCTAGATAGGGAGCACAGAGCTGGGGTTCCAGCTGTCGTTTCATCTGAACCCCCAAATCAATACCACATCTCTTGCCTTTTGTTCCCACCTTGCAAAAAGAGAAGCGGTCTGACCCTTGAGGTGTTGTAGCACATCATAATATACACTGGAAATTACTAAAAACTTTTAGCTTGATCCCATAAAATACCGCGTAAGACTTTTGTAATTTAGAAACCTCAATGTTAGCTGCAAGCATTAGCAGGTGGATAAGCTGCACTCGTTGTAGCCCTGAAGAGTTACTGAGTGCAGAGTAGGTGTTACTTACTGTTTCTGTGTGGGGACTTTGTATCTTTATAATAGGTACCAACAACTGGAAGTGCGGGTGAGAAAAAATCAAATGGCTTGCTCTGAAAAAGTAGCAACAGGCTAGAAGTGGGTTAGATACTGTTAATAGGATGTTACAAAATCCTGAGCAAGGATTGAAAGTAATGAACTCTGAAAACAACAAATGTCTCATTCTGTGCATCTCTTCTGAGATTGAAAGCTTTTTTAAATTTCATTTTGTCTTTTTGAGCTACAGACTAGTTAGAATGTATATATAGTACTATCTTTACTAACCTAAAATCGTATTTTAATTGTGTTCTGTTGAGATATTTTATTTTTTTTTCACCATAATGGTGTAAGGTGATCATTTTTGTTTGTACAGGAGTTGGCTGACTTTAAGTTATTCTGCTTTTCTCCTCTAATTTTTTGGAGTAAAAAAGGGGTTTTTTTCCTGTATAAATATACAGACAACAAGGTAAGGTTTAGGCCTTTCCTTAGAAGTTCCTTGACCAGTGGAGTTGCACAATGACTTTTTGTGACAATGCAATGAATTGCAAAACTTTTGCATATGAAGTTAAACCCAGTTGCCTTCGAGATGTTTAACATTCTCGTTTTTCGTGTTGCCCTTTCAAGAGAGTTTCCATAAATGTGAAATTCTTTCTTTCATGTATTTATGAATCTACAAGTATTTCTGAAGGTGTAAGTAACTCCTTTACAATCCTGTTCCCCCCGATTTTATCTGTGTAATTGAAGTGAGTTACCTTCCTATGGCCGTGGCTCTAAATGGCATCGCAGGACAGCAAGCGTTGCTGGACGCAGTTCCTAAAACAGGCGATGACAAAGGTCCAGTTTCCCCCGGTCAGCTTAGCAGCAGGTCTTCGGTGGGGTGGCTCGCAGGAGCAGAGTTGCCACAGCTGGCCCCCCTCCGCTGCGCATCAGAGAGCAGCGACTGACCTCTCGGTAGCTCTTCAGCAACGCTGAAGAACTGCAGTGTTTCATCTCAGATGTGCTTCCATTTCTGTCACAAAAAAAAGAGGTGTTCTCCTATCTGCACTGTGCATGTTGTTTGGAAGCTTAATGGGTATCTTGGAGGTTTTTGGATGGAAACATGTTGACCTTGAAGCAATTTTTTTTTTTTTTCTCAAAGGACTGGGTGATCTGGGGAGGGGTGAGCGCTTTCCTCCTCTCTATACATGTGTATTCTGAGTGACCGAGTGACTTTATTTCTTGTGTCCAGGGAATCATAGAGTTAGTTTTACTCTTGGGGTTCCGGGAGCCCTTTGCAGAACTACACAGATATGAGCTGCCACAGGCTGGTGCAAGGGATGGGAGGAGAACCTGTGGGCTGGGGTTCCTGAGGGTTGTGTGCCCTTTGTGTGCCGTAGGCGATGCTTCCTTCTGAAGCTATGGAGCTGAGCGAGTCAGCAATTGCACCAAACCACACGACTCTGTTAAGTAATATTTCTCGTTAGTTTTCCGCTATTTCTATCTCTAAGAAGAACAGCTTCATTCTGTAGAAGAACCAGTTGCCCAGCTGAAGCTTAGGATTTTTCTCCTCCTGATCATGTTCTGACTTCCTGTTTCTCCCATTTATCGGTGTCCCCTCCTTCATGAGAGCATAGGAGCTGGTAGAGAGCTCACCAGACTTGCCGGGCTGTGCCACAGGAAACCATGGAGATACACACATGTAATTT
Organism: Buceros rhinoceros silvestris; assembly: GCF_000710305.1. Classification (NCBI taxonomy): domain Eukaryota; kingdom Metazoa; phylum Chordata; class Aves; order Bucerotiformes; family Bucerotidae; genus Buceros; species Buceros rhinoceros. The sequence continues at coordinate 61,555 of NW_010421673.1, read as the reverse complement.
TATGTTTTTTGAAATCCGTCTTCAGTGAAGCGTACAAGGAGAAGGAGACTGCCATGCTGCAGACACTTCTCAAAGAAACCAGCTTCTACTAACAAAAGGCAAATGCAAAGTGACTGTCCTTAGTGTGACTGCTCCTACTTCAAACTTAATTGTCCTTCAGGGAAGGATGGACAAGTCTGTGCTTTCATATTTATTTTTGCCTGATTCAAATACATCTCCTGTTGACATCATCATTAAATGCTGTAATTTGCAAAGCGGAATCATTCACCACCACGTTCGGCATCTTGCCTGAAAATGTGGGTTCCTGGATCAAAATGCAAAGGCAGAGTCCATCTTGTGTTGGAATGCTGGAAGTGTTTCTTCCAAATATTTATGGGACGCTTGTATTTGTTGTGTGCCCTAAAGAACTGGTTGTAGAGGTAAATAGTTATTTTTGTCGGCCGAACGTTAGAAATATTTTGACAGTAACGCTTTGCTGAGCAGAGAAGGGGGAGGAGACCAGGGTAAGGTGACGGGGGAATGGGTAGATCTCATTTCTTGGGGGGAAAAGGGGTAGACTGACACCGTTCAGACCAGGATTTGCTCCCTCTTAGGTCAGCATTGTCTGTCTTTTTCAGACTGCTGGCATCGTAAGTATCTACAGTTGGTTCCTGTGTTTGCAAACGTACCATCTTACTTCAGTTCAAAGGGCTCAAACGATAAACAGTCTGAACAATGTGTCCTTCCTCCTCTATGGACTCTGCTGCGTGTAGCATGAGGCTACTTCTTCCTGTGTAAATTAAGGCTGATACGTTTAATTTGCAAAGACCCGCTTTTCACGTTCTTGTGACCAAGCCATTTCCTCAACGTGCCAGTGACAGCAGATTGTGTCTTCTTAAACTGGGGAATGTGATAGCTCACCACAGGGGTAAAGGATGGGATGCAGCTGCTCTTCTGGAATGGCATTTTCTACACTTTTCTCTATTTTAGAGGGCTACTGGAAGTCTGGACATGATAAAAGTTTGGAGGGAATGGACTCCCTCTGGCATGTGTTCTTAATTACTCCTTGGTGGGCTTAACAGAAAGCTGTTTCAGGAAGTTCTTCAACAAGAACATATCTGTTAAGTGGGCTTTCTGATGTGGCTTTCATCATCTATTGCTTTGTCTTTCATGTTTCCTACATCAGTTTGCACAGATAGGTGTATACAAACCTGTTCGATTAATCTTAGTCAAGCCGTAATATTCTTGGGCATGAACCGAAACACAATATGGTATTACAGGAATTAGTGCAGGGTTATATCTGGCTGCTAAGTGGGTTTGTTCTTTCCATGTATGACTGTACCAGGGGCTTAGAACAAAATTCATTTTTAAAGGCAAAGAGTATGTTTGAGTGATTTCCTACATAATGACAATGTATTTATTAATCAGTAGGTCTGACCTGTGACTAAGTTTTACTCTATTCAGACAAAGAAAATAGTTCCCAGTAGCAGTGAAAGATCTGGAGAGTAGAGCATCTATTGCATTTATTGAAATTGCGTGCTCGAGGATCCCTTGCCAGCATCATGAGGCTTATATTCCTAAGATCCAGTGGTCAGAAAATGGTTTTCTCCAGGGCAACCCCAACCTTACCAGGTATCTTGATGGGATTTCTAAAACCCTTCAGAAAGTGCTGAATGCTGTGGGGTAGCTGTGATTCAGCTGAGAACAGGGTTAAGTGGTGGCCAGAGCTGGTGTCAGCGTCACTGAGGAAGTGAGAGTTTTTAGTAAACACGCAGAAAGGGGATGGGCAGGAGAAAGAGGAAATCCTATGTTGGATGTTCTGGGTTCAACTTGTTCAAAAGACATTGCAAAAGACATTTGAAAGCGCCCTTATGGCGTAGCAGGGCATGCAAATGGGATTCAAAGTACGTTTTTCTAACTATAGACCTATCCTTCCAAAAGATCAGCTGAACTCCACAGAGGCTAGAGAGCAGCACTGCAGCCCGTGAGGGCTGTAGAACTTGCCCTTTAAGCAACCCTCCTGCTGTATTGCTGGTGTGGCACTTCGTCTTCCTTTTTCTGCCAGCGAAGTCTTTGCGGCTGGTTTCCAGTATTTGCACTGGCTGCGCGAGGTGTTACAGCAGCTGTCCCGGCACCAGAGAAGCCCCAGGCCGTACCGGGGTGAATGCTAAGCCCTTTCTCTTGGGATGTGGGTGACCTGTTTGATGGTTCTGCTAGGCAAGCAGGGGATGGCAGTGCTGCCACGAGGCCTGACCAGGAGAACTTGCCTCTTCTGAGCATCTCCCGCTAGATTTCCTCAGCAGCAGTTCCTCTCCCTCTGCCGTGACACTGACGAGTGTTCTACAAAAACTCCTGGAGCCAGTGCTTCAAATATCTTCATTAGTCATGATGTGCTGTTTGATTGGGGCTTTTTTCCCCCAGTTTCCTGGAAAAAGCCTTGCCTCAGTCTTTACCCTGCTGTAGCCTACCGCTCTCTCCTTTTTTCTTCTCCCATGGTTCTTCCCTTTCCCCAACATCTTTCTGTTGGTTCTTCTTCCCCACCTTTGTCTCCAGGACTGTCAGTGGTATAAGCTGCTTATTTCATCTCTTGACTTGGATCTCCGCGCAGCAACTTTTCTTTTTCGCCTTCCAGAAGAATAAGCCTCAGCACCTTTCATGATCTCATTATCATTTAATTAGATGCAATGGTCATGCAATCAACTTGTGCTACCTCATCAGGCAGTATGTGCCCAGAAATACGTACCCCCAGCCTCTCCAAAAGGTGTGAAGTCCGATGGAGTACCAGCCTGGCAGTACTGACATGGTCTTCACAGCGTTTGAAGAAGCCTGCGCCTTCTCTAAGGGCAGCTTTGCACTTCTGTAGATGGCCAGCAAGACTTTTCTGTCTAGAGCATGTGTTACACGTGGGCGTGATCTGTCTTTAGAGCCAACGACCACCGTTTACCACGTCTGATTTAAAGTGGTGATCTCAGCCTGGCTTGAAACAGCTTAGCTTCTGTCTTGAAGATGGTCAGCATCGGTTGTCTGCTCCCGCTTTGTCTGCCATTCTCCGATGTCGCTTTGACCTCCTCTGCACAAGGTTCGTTTCTGTTGAGTGCAGGAAGTTTTGCTGTGCTGTGTAGTGGCACACGTGAAAGGTTTTTGAGCCAGTTTGTTGACCTTCCTTGTAAATACACCTGGTTCCGCGAAGCAGAGCGAGGATTTCTCGGCATGTGTGCTGGGCTGCGATGTAGAAACCAAGACTTGGTGCTGTGGGGGTGTGGTGCTAAGGCAACAGCTCTTGTTCCAGCATTTCCGTGCTGTGCTCCTTGGTGTCGACATGCCCCGTACGCTCTGTCTGTCCTCACAGAAAGTGAAACTTTAGAAATCTAGCTTTGGGAAGGGAGGGCAGGTTTTGAAGAGCCAACTTCAGAGGAGCCGGCACCAGAAGAGAGATTTGGCTGGTGGAGCAAGCGAGCGGGGAAAAGGTGCTTCAGGTGAGATGTTTTTGCTCTTGACAGAGTATTTAAACAGGTCTGAGAGCATTGGATACAAGTTTCAGAAAATGCAGAATCTGGCGTTCGATTAGCTTGTTGAATCAGAGGTCAGGTGGATATTCTCTTCTGTAATGCATTTGACTACATACAATGGGAGTCTCCTCCTGACAGGTTTAGGTGGGTGAAAAGTCCTTTCCTTGCTCCCGCAGTAAAAGCAAAAATATCAAGATGCTTGGTATGGTATGAAATAGGAAAGTAATTTCTCCTTTGTGCACCGAGCACGGTTTCAGTTATGTGACTGCATTGTGTTTATTGGGTGTTCTGAACCTTGTCGTGCTGGTGGCGATTACGTGCTTTCCCAGGGACTGGAATTGCCTCTGTGCCATTAGTTATCACCGTGGCATTCCTACTTGATCATTTTTCCTCTTTTTACCTCCCTCTTTCTACAATCTTCTTTCTTCATTTATTTCTCAGCATTCTGACTTCTCAGGAGTTCAGCCTCCTCTCCTACACCTTTTCTCATATGATTTGGGTTGTGATGAGAATTTACCATGCACAGCCTAACAGCTGTTAGGTACAGTGCAACCATGTGGCCTGTCTATGCGCTATATATTTGAAGTTACCAAGATTGTTTACTTTAAGGAGCAGCCAGTACGGTCAAAATAAGAGGGCTGTAAAATTCTTGCAGTCTGCGATATGAATGTGAAAATAATTCTTTCAGTGGACCTCCAGTTTACTGTGAGTTGAAATCTGCCAAAATTATCACGCATGCTGTCCTAATCTTTAAGGTCTGTACCCTGCACTTTGGCCCGAGTGTCTCCGAGTCTGATACCTTGTGAATACACAGTGTTGATTGTTTTTAGAGACAACAAGGAATATCAAGGCAAAGTCTAAATAGTAGCAGCAGTCAAAGTATTAATCAGTTTCTGAAAATGAAATAAATTCACCTTGAGCAAATGCAACACGCTGCTTCAAGCCAGTTCCTCCACTAGAACTTCTGCTTAGTGTAGAATAACTTCTCTCAAATATAAAAGAACTTTAATCAAGTTAATGTTCTTGCATAGCTGGTGGATTGGGGAGCCCTGTATTTGTTCTTGCTCTTGAGAAAGATCATCCACGTGTTTCAAACCCAAGTTTCCAGTTCTTCCTTAGAAACGTTTGAAGCAGGAACAATCAAGTGAATTGTCACTCCAGCGATTCACAACCCTCCCTCAAGAGTTTCCAGATTCCACCTCTCTCTCCTCTGTGAAAACGCAAAGAACGTAAAATATCTTAATTTGGGTGAACTTTAGAGAAAATTCCTATTCATGCTCATGTGTTCAACAAATGTGAAAGGCGTGCTGAGAAACTTGGCTGTGAATTCGTACTCCGTGTTCGTTCGGTGACGTATTTCCTTTTACACTCTTACTGTCACCCCAGGAGAGCATGAAGTTTCACGAGACTGTAGTTGACGTGCCAGCCTTCAGATCTGATCGTGGCAGTTTGCAGTGTGGCAGAACGTGTGGCAGATCCATGCGGAGTGTGCTCGTATCTATCCAAAAAAGCCTGATCTCAAGGTCATCTAAAAACCTCCAAAAATGGCTCCTGATATGGCTTTTTTAGATCCATTTATCATATTGGCATCAAACTGTTGGCTCAGACAATATCCTTTGGTGACTCCTCAGGCATCCCAGCACAGTTAGTGCTGAGTGTTCTTCTAGTTTCCCTGTAAAGATTAAGTAAAACTAAACAAAAACTTCATTTCTTCTACTGTAATTTACTGGCACTGGGTTAACACTGTTTGATTTTTTTTCTTTTTTCTTTTTTGAGAACTCTTGCAACTTCCTCTTGCGACTTCATAACACTTGTCCAAGGTTTGTGAACTTCCAGGAGGAACTGGACACTGAGTAAGAGTGTTAGCCTGCATCAGCACGAATGGTTTAACCCCTAATTTTCATCAGAGCTTAGAGCGAATTCTTATATCCACGTTATGTACAATGGCCTGTGTTTCAGCAGGGTTCCTCTCTGTAACTGAACTATATGCTGGCATTTGAAGAGGGTAAAAAAAAATCTTCAGCGGGTGCCAGCAGATGCAGAAGCCCTCTGACCAACGGAGCAGGACAGTAAACGCAGTGTGGTGCAAGTATGAGCTATAAAATGAGCAGGCTAGCAGAGAGCTGAGATCCATTGACACAGAAGTCATTCTGCACTAAATTAGTCACAACTGTCTTAATCTGCGTCGAAAGTGGATTGTAGAATGCATAAAAACAGGTAAGGTTTGTAATGCTTGATTTATTCTGTGGGGATATGATGATCTGAATTTGAGAGCACAAAAGCTAATACACAGGGATGATCTGCTCCCCCTTCCCCCTTTTTTTTAAACGCACTGGAAACAGAAGATAAACCCGAAGGAGAAGTGGTGTACTTTCTATGAGGCCACCCTCAAAACCTTCATCAGAGCTCACTGGCTCTGAATTTGCTGTTCTCCATGAGGTTTTCACTGACACGTGATAATTTCATGATCTTTGACTTTTGTTTGCAGTATGGCAATGGGTTTGAATTACAGGCACATCGCAAAGCAAGAGATCACATCCGCAAAAACTCTTTATTGCTGACAACGTCTTTAACTAGTTGAAGGCCACGCTAATAAATAACCATCTTCTGCCCTTAGTCATAGTAGCTATTAATGATTCTCCCTACGAAGTGTCCTGTTAATACATTCATCTGGGCATGTGGAGGTTGAGCAGGAGGCTGCACTTCTTGAATGAGATGGTTTCACGTACCAGCTGCTTCCTGCAGATATACCTTCCTATACCCCTCTGGAGGTGGCAGGCAATATGGCAAATTCCAGTTGAAGAGCTAGCTGGGGCACAGCCCAACGCTGAGATTTCGCAGACACCTTAATTTTCTCCCTAAACCCACTCAATGTCAGCAAGGTGCTCACTTTGTCCCATGTTGTCTTCTGAGGCTCCGTGGAACAGGGAGAAGCTAATCTGATTTCTCTTTCATGTACCATGCAGTAAATGCAGACGTTGGGTGCTGCTAAGGAGCTCACGCAGGGCCACTTGTTACTCAGAGTCACTGGTCGGGGTGGCTGTGCCTTTCGTTTCAAGTACATTGGCGGGTATGTTGAAATCAACACCCGAGTAAACCATCGATGTGTATAAAGTAGGTGTTGTGGACTGTTCTCCTGGTGTAGAAACCCTTGTTGTAGGACCTCTGAAGTGCACCTCGTTCAGGAGGCTAACTCTGTGTGTGTGTGTGTGTGTGTGAAGGAGAAGAGGAGGTGGAGGACCTGGGGAAATACTGCTGGGAGTGAAGAAGGGTGGGTCCCAGATCTGTGTTCTGCAAAGAAACTGTGTGAAGCTTGTCCTTCTGCCCTTCTGTCCTGCCACGTGTTATGAGGCTGATGTCATTTGGGCTACTCCTGGAGCTTGCTGCAAACCCTTTTTTACTGTTTTTATGGGTAGTTCCTCGTTTTCCTATGCCACAGGGATTGCTCTAGTCATTGAAAAGGGAGGGGAGAAAGATCCTCGTACTCCTGGCAGACGTGGACTACTGAAATGTTAACGTGCTGCCATTATTGGCCAAAGTCGCCAATTTAAAGCTGAAAAAGTTGTATGCCAGTCATAGGTGCACTCAGCTTGGAACGTCGACATAGTCTTCGGGGCTTGCTAGCTGGAGTGGGACACTTGCTGTTGCTTAGGAAAAACATCAGTCCTCTTCAATGTAATGGTTTGGCCAAATTTTCGTCTGGAAATGGAGCTGTTGTTTGTCGTTACTGAGGTTTTCTGCTAGTAAAGAAAAAGACTTTTTTACTTAGAGTTTGCATGGCACTTCTAAGTCTGTGAAGTATTCTGGGAACCTTCCCTTTAAGTTGGTTGACATGTTGGTACAGTTTTTCTCTCTTCCATTTCATACGATCCTTTTGAAGAATTTGATAGAAGTATTTATTCTGTTATGACAAAATAAGATGTTATTTGACCTTTCCCCCTATCTTCAAAAGATATAGTACAGTGGAAAAAAGTCGAGGAAATGGAAGATGCGGTTGCCTGAGGGCTGGCAAAGTGAATTAATTCATTGTTGATGTTGATTCAAAATTCTGGAGGATGCAGTTGAGGCAAATGATTGTAATAAAATGAAGCGAGTGTTATAAGGTCAGAAAACAGATGTTAGTTTAATGTCAGACTCGGTTTAAAATCAGTGCCAAAAATACTGGCTACATGAATCTGGAATATTTTCATAATATATAAGGTCTATTATGCAATGTTAACAAAATCACAATCGTGTGTGGATTAACTGTCTTGGGTTCTGTATTTTTCCTCAATTGAATAAAGAAGGAAAATTACATTCCGCTTCATTTCAATGTAATGTTTTGTTTCAGAATTTTATTTTCATCCTTTTACAAGTATTATAACATTATTATACCACCACAGTGACATCAGTTATTTTCAGCGTTTTTTATTCTTTTTTGTTTGTTTGGGGTTTTTTGTTTTTTTTACCACTGCCAAAATCCCTTCACGAAGCCAAGCTTTGAAGAAATCTAGGCCAAAACTGTGGTGGGTTTATAGACAAACAAAAGATTCTTCTTTCTTGGTCAAGGCCCCCACCCCTATTAGAGCTACCTCTCATGTCCTCTATGGTGATATTTATTATATACGTTATGAATTCCAAGAAAGGTTGTGTATTGTTTAACGGAGCATCAATAAACTTTTCTCTCCTTAGAGAGTTAAAGGCTAGACAGGTGAAGGTTGGACTGTGGATCAGGATCATCTGACTATTGAAAACTGTTACCTGACCTGCTACAGTTAGTTTTACCAGAGCACTCCTGCCTCAAAGGCTGCAGAGGGAAGTATCTAATCCTCACGTTCCAGTCCTGATTTCTAGGTAACTGCGCTGGGTCACGTCATACTCGGAAGTTTGAGGTGTGATAACTTCAGTCGCTTATTTTCTGTTTAGTACAGCAACGCATTAATTCCTGTTGATTATTAGACAGCTAAAATAGCTGTTACAGAGCAGGGTGTTCAGGTGGCCAAGAGGGCCAAGAGCATCCTGGCTTGTATCGGCACTAGTGTGGCCAGCAGGAGCAGGGCGGTGATCATCCGCCTGATCATCCCTGGGCACTGGTGAGGCCGCATCTCCAATACTGGGTTCAGTTTTGGGCCCCTGACTACAAGAAGGACATTGAGGGGCTGGAGCGTGTCCAGAGAAGGACAGTGAAGCTGGCAAAGGGTCTGGAGCACAAGTGCTCTAAGGAGTGGCTGAGAGACCTGGGTAGGTTTAGCCTGGAGAAAAGGAGGCTCAGGGGAGACCTTTTGGCTCTTGACAACTCCCCGACAGGAGGTTGGAGCAGGGTAGGGGTCCATTTCTTCTCCCACGTAGCAAGCAAAAGGATGAGAAGAAATGGCCTCAAGTTGCACCAGGTGAGGTTTAGCTTGGACATTAGGAAAGATTTCCTCACCAAAAGGGTTGTCAAGTGCAGTGGTGGAGTCCCCATCCCTGGAGGGGTGCAACAGATGCGTCAGTGTGGTGCTGAGGGATGTGGATTGGTGGTGACATGGCAGTGCTGGGTTAACGGTTGGACTTGATGGTCTTAAAGGTCTCTTCCAACCTAAATGATTCTGCGATTCTATGAAATTGCCTGGATGAGTAAGTTAAAAAAAAAAAAAAGCGGGGGGCAGTGGGATGTAGGAGAAGAGGTTTCTGCCATGTGTACAGTAAAACATGTCAGTACAACATCAATACAGCAGCACCAGATATTTTATCTCACCAAAGTTTCCAGTTCTGATGTCGGCTGTGGGGGGATTTTTGCTGTGTGATGTAATACACAGGGCACTTCCACTGTAGTCTGATGGCAGCACATCTTTTTTCCCCTGCTCAAACTCAAATTTTGATTTGAGAATTCTTTAAATGAGGAAGTGGAGTTGAATTATGAGTGTTGCAGGGCCCTACCCTTGATTTCAATATGCATGCCAGTGTGGGAAAGGAAATTGAGACACCAAAGGGTGTCGATATTGTTAATGAGAACAGTAGTCCGCTTGCTAATAGGTTCGAGGAAGGTTTCTCCCAACCAAGATTGGTTTGGTTGAATCGAGATATTTGTGCATCAGTATCAGGAATCTGGGCTCTGAAGAGAAGGAGCAGAAACACTGATGCAGGGCTTAGAACTGGACGTCGCAGAGGATGTAGGAACGTGACAGATTTATAACCGTAGTAGGAATGCAAGTATTGGAGAGCATGAAATTGATAGGGTGATACCTTCTGTGACCGATACAGGAAAACGATCAAAAATAACCTGAGGTAGCAAGGAAAATGTAGAATTTGTCTTGGTTGCAATTGCTAAGGGAGGAGTTGTGAAAGAAGCTGAGCGGGGTGGTGGTGCCTGTCTGCTGCACTTCCCCAAAGCCTTGGCAAGACCTTGGCAACTCCCTGTTGCCTAATGTTACATTAGCGTTACATGGAGACTTGCTAATACTGTCATTCACATGGAAAAATAGGAGTCCCCTCGTGATATTGGGAGGCATTAGAGACACACAGGAGGCTGAGAATATTGTGCAGAAAGAACAGTCTGGGAAAATAACGAGAAATTTAATATCGGGGCGTGAAGTCGTGCCGCTGGAGATAGGAGAGTCTGCTGCGACAACAGCCTGTCATTGTGAAAAGTGAGACAAACTTGGATGTCTTAACGGATCGCAAGGTGGTTACAAAAGGCTGGAGTGATGGGAGTGAGAAAATAATGCATTAATTGCTGGAATTTATTGGGTGACACATTTGTGTAGGCGGAAGAAATAGTAATACTCTTTCTGCAAGGCATTGCTGAATGTCATCGTGGAACTGCTGACCAGCTCCAGCCTCCTGTCCTTAAGAGGGGTGAGTTCAAACTGAAGCAGGTGTAGAGAAGGGCTCCTCGGATAACCAGTGGAATTGGGAAAGACTGAGAGAGCTTGGTCTTTAAAGCCTAGAAAAGAGGCTGAACAAGGTGTGACTTCTTCCTAATCACACTAGAGGATGAAGGGCTAAATGCTAATTGTCCCCAGGGTGTGCTTAAGACTGGGAATTAGGAGACAGCTTCTAAGCCAAGTGAAATGAGGTTCTGAAACCTTTCAGCAATGATATTTTGTTTTTCACCACCACCACCCATTAGTCCCTCTAAAAACGAAACAGGGCAAGCTTGCTCCTGAGCTCGTGCAGTGCGATTGTGCTGCTCAGAATGGGTCTGCCTTTCCCAGGAGGTTATTTTTAGTCCTGTGCTAGATAGCTCTGTTATCTGATGTAAGTGCACCCTTGGAAAACTGGAGGGTTTGACTTAAATGATGTGAGGAAATCTCACAGTAACATGCTTGTTGCATACTTCTCCACTACAGTAATGTTTGGGTTTTGATGGTTACACTGGGGATTAATTTGTTTCTCTTCTTTGCCTGTTCACACAGACCCGTACATCAAAATATTATTTAGGTTTATCTCACCTTTTCCCAAAAAGAGGTTGAAGCAGCTGAAGAATTCCCAAAATTTTCTCCTTTTTTAAAAAATGCTGTCAGCTGGACTCCTGCTTCTCACATCCCAGGAACAACTGGGCAAGTCTCCCACAGTAACTATCATAGGACCAAGCAGACTTAGGCTACCCATGCTCCTTTTTCTGTGCATTGCAGGGAGCACACGGTGATTTACACCCCTGTATCCTGTAGGGGACGGATTCGATTCAGACGGCATAGAGGTGATGTAATCTGGATTTGTAGAAATAAATTAAAAGAGAATAAAATACTCAAGGCAAGGAGTGACCGAGACACGCATAACTGTTTCAGCAGAAGGGCAAAGGAAGAATAAACTGCTGAAGTTCCCCTAGTTGGTCTCCAGCTCAAAAGCAAGATGTAGGAAGTGAAACAAGCGCCGGATGAAAGCTGACCTGGGATTGCTGTGTTTGCGAGAGTCTAGTTTGATGACGGTTACTGGGCAGTCAGGACTTACAGTAAAATGTAAATGTTTGAGACGGGCAAGGCGTAGGAACCCACTTCTGTTCAGTTGCTCTCCAGCTGAATTCTTTCCCGTTACTCCCGACCGCAGATAATTTATTTTTGTCACTCTATTTATTCTCACCGTGGTGCGGTAGCACATCGCTGACATCAATACGTGAAGAGCAGCACTGATGAGGCTTTGCTGAGCACTACCACCTCAAATCGAACCCCTCCTCTGTGTTCCTTGAAGGGTGCTTTGCCGTTCTGCGCCGTGTGAAGATGGGTCAGAAATGAACTCGGGTTTCCCGGGTTCCTCAGAGACCTTCCTTCTCATAGTCCCACTGACAGAGGTGTAGAAGATCCTTGCGAACTCGGGTACCATAGATGATGTGGAAACAGATCAACACAGAGTGGAAGTCAGCAGTAAAGGTTAAGATAAATGAATTACTTAAGTTTAGAGATTTTTCCCATTTTTTTTTTTTCATGGGATAGAAAACTTGAGCAGTTGATTGGTGTAGAAAGTTGGATGGGGTACTGAGAAAGCAGGTTTTCATGTCCGTGGGCAGAGTGGGCTTACGATTCTTCCTCCCCAGAGGTTTTAGATCGAAGTTGATCACTCTGAGTTGTTTGCTTTTTGAGACACTTCTGCCTTGACCTTGAGGGTAATGCAGAAGTCTTACCTTCTCGATTAGTCAGGGGATCTGATGGAGGCGTCACTGTGTTACCGCTGGCTTTATAACTTGGGAAGAAGTTTAGGTTGGAAACCTTTCAAATAGAGGAGGGGAAAGATATTCTTTTCAATATTTGAAAGAGGTGTTAAAATTGTTTACACCTCTGCTCTCCCAGCTGTTTTAAAGCTCAGTTTTAAAACCGGTTGGTTTTTTTATGTAGGTCTAAATAGTTGCTTCCTGTTCTCTGATTCAGAAGTTTAGATGTGGAGCAACTTTCAAGACACAGAATAATTTGAGGGGTCTTGATTTCTTTTAATTTTTTGCCTTTATAGTTTTTAATTCACTGTCTCTCTAATTTGTACTGCTAAAGAACATCCTTTATATATATATATATATGAATAAGAAATTTTGTGGCTTTATCGAAGAGTTTACTGCGTATAAACCTTGTAATTGAATACAAATTTACTTTGTTTATGTACCTGTTAAGATACATACGTATGTATCCATTGAGAGCCTAAGCCACCCCCAGAGCTGGTGTTTATATACATAATTACTGACCTTTCAAACGACAGGTATTTATTTGATAAAATAGTTTTTTCTGTATTCAGTGCCACCGTAGTTCTAATTCTTTTAAAAGTTAATTATTGGAAAAGCCAAAGTATAAGCTCTTTTACTTGGTTTTTTTGAAAGTTTGCATTTTCTGAAAAGATTAAAATGAAGCCACTCCAAACTGTAGAAAAATCTGTGAGGATTTGAGAATCGTTTTCATGAAGACATGACTTCGATGAAGAAAAGCCCAGATGTGTCAGGTGGATTTTTAGGAAATGATTTCTAATGCGCACCATAACTATTTTGTGCAACAGAATCATAAGGAGAGTGGTTGTGACCATGAGCAAAATGAAAAACGAGACCGGCTTTGTAGATGATGCAAAAGATTAGAGCTGGGAGGAAATGAAACCTCAAATGCTGCTGATGATGGGTGGACAGCCAATGGTTGCAGGAGGAACCACTGTGGCTTCAGAAACATTACTCTGCTGGTAATGCAGCAAAAGGCAGATAAAGCAATAGCATTTTGGGGACAGACTCGTACTCCCTGGAAAAATGTCGCGCTGGTTTCTGCCACCCAACTCCACCTGATCCATTTTGGAATTAAGACCCAAGTGCTGTTGTAGCAAGGTGAAATAGGGGGCTCAGAGGGAAAAGTCAAGGCAAATGCATCTGTAGACATAAAAATCGAGACCTGTGGAACAACCTACGGTGTGATGGTTCTTGTGGACACGTCTATGGCTTTTCAAAGGGTGCTGGAACTTCCATTCTTGTCACCGCGCTGCAGATGTTGACTGCTTTTCTTCACCTTTTAGCTCTCTAATATAATACTCTTTTTGTTAAGAGAGAAGCTGATACACTTCTAGATGTCCGTTTATTGAAGTTAGCAGCTCTGTGACACAGAGTTTCTTTTAATTAAAAGTTTCTCTTTCGTGTCTAGAGTGTGGACAGGACAGTTAATGAAAAGCACGGTTGAAAAGTAGTGTCTCCTGTATTGCAAAGCTGTCAGAATGGGAAACGTCGAAGTAGGGTCTGACATCATTTCCTCTGATGTCTAAATTATTTTTACCTCTGACAGACGATAATATAGTTTAATTTGCTTTCTGGATTCTTCGCTCTTCGCTTTTTCTTTGTATCTGCACAAAACACTTCCTCGATGCTCCTTGTGATACGGCAACAGAGAGCTACACAAATAAACCTCTTACACTGAGAGAAATCTTTTATTTATGCACGAATGAACTTCCCTCCTTCAGATTTTCCTTATGACTCCTGTATAAATGGAGAAACACGTACACTGCACACACATTTGGTATTTCAAAGCTTCTCTTTTTTTTGTATCTTGAAATCCGTTAGAGGGTGTGTTGATGGAAACTCTCCCACCAGTGCCTGCTGTTTATACCGGCCCTATGAATCTTGACTTTGATGCCACTCTCCAAACCCTGGGAAAGACCCAGATCAGATTTCAGTAGAAACGTCTAATACTGGGCTGGAAACAAATACATCTGGCATTGCAGATGAACCGAGCAGTCACTGAGCAGAAGGTGTTGAAACCAAGACAGTTAATGTTTGCTTGGCCGTGGGACTGCTCTTGAGGAGTTTTCATGTGCAGCCTGGAACCCTGTGCCCACAGCTCTACGGAGAGCTAGCACGTACATAAATGTCACAGCTTGTGGCCTTTGAAGAGTTCGGAAACCGCGGTATCAAAAGAACGTGCTCATGGATCCAGTGTCTACTGGTTAAAAGCTGTTTTTCAACCTTGTTTGTGTTTTGTCTCTATTGTCTGCCTATAATTCTTTGGAAATAAGGTCAGAAAATTAAATAGTTCTGTACTTAACTATATATATTTGAAGTGCTAAACATTTGGTTTCTGTTATTGCATATTCCTCGAATGTTTCTTTTGCAAGATTTAAAAGGCTTGTTTTATAAAGAAGCTCAAAGTCTCAGGATGTGTCTGCAGGAGCATTTTAATTTGGTCGGGATCCCGCTCCTGAAGCAGTTGTCCCCTCTCCCCTAGGCTGTGATTCGAGCCAGGACCACTTTAGGACGATGCAGGGCTTGCCTTTAGGTAAACCCTTGCTATGGTCTTGCTCCTACTGAATCTTCAGTCCTTGGGGCTGGACTGATGGGAGCAATAACCCCCCCTGGAGCAGGGATGGGCTTCAGCACCAACTGTTGGGGCTTTGCTAACGTAGACTTAGCTAAGTCCTGTGGAGACCATGGGCTTTCATCTCCATTCACGTGAGCGAGGAAACAAAACCCCCGTGCTTCATGATGAGGCTCAGAGTCTTCTCTTTGATGCCATCACGTGAGTTCTCTCACACGCTGTGTTTGGGTGATTTCACACGACATCAGGTGGACTTCTGGGGGATTGTGGAGCACCTGCACATTGGCGTTACTGACCTGTTGTCGTTATTGTCACAAATTCTCTCACACGCTGTGTTTGGGTGATTTCACACGACATCAGGTGGACTTCTGGGGGATTGTGGAGCACCTGCACATTGGCGTTACTGACCTGTTGTTGTTATTGTCACAAAGAAATGCTCACCTTGAGCTCAGTAGCGCAACCTCCCAGCAAGCTTCAATTACAGCTGGTCCCATGCCTGATGCGGCAGAAAAAAGATAGGGAAAGGGATTTTTGGCTGACAATTTAGATCGGGTTACGGTATGTCCTCCACTCTAGCTGTTTGTTCTGTAGAAGCAGAACTATTCAAGAGCAAAAAGGATAGCACTTAGGTGGCTAAATACCTGATGGTGCAGATGTGGCAGGTAATTAAACACTGGGCTTCCTGGGGTCTAGGGTGAGTGTGCAAACACCAGCCTGCCTGTGAGCGTTCAGGAATTTACTGTAAACCATTAACTACAGAAAAAGGATTATCTATATACCCACAATTATAAAGTAAAATTGAAAGGAAAAAAAAATCCTTCAGAACAGTGAGTCTGTAACCCACGTGGAGCTGAGAATTTGAAAAAAATCTCCTAGCGGGTGTTTTCACAAACTAAAATTAAGCTTCTAAGGGAAGATCCTGGCTGAAGGTGCCCCAGTGCCTTCGAACGAGTCTGGGAACGATGAAATGTTGACACACAAGAAGAGGAGATTATTCTCTGCCTCTGTGAGATGATGACGCCTGGTCAGTGCCTGTTGATTTTCTGATGATTCCTTCCATTTTTATTTCAAAAGATGAGAAGGAGAGCAACGAGTTCTGCTGCTGCTGTGAAACCAGTATCTCAGCTCACCGCATCACTGCTGGAATCTCATGGACACACGAGATCTGTGGGCAGTAGGTGGCATTTTGCAGGAATGGTAGGAGAGGAGGTACCCTCCTCCTCGCATGTTTAGAAGCAAACGTGGATGGCACCGTGCATCTATCCTTGTGCGCTGCTTCCTCAGTGGCAGGGTGGGAGATTAAGTGAAGGCAAGGCTGAGACCTGCAGAGTGGGACAACTTGTGCCCTTGGTTTTTTGTTATACTCAGGATTATTGTTATTGTTATCAGTAGCATTGTCACAAAAGTGCCAGTTTTAATAGGAACCCAAACCAGTCTAGCTGATTTTCCTGCCCACAGGGGTGGGGTGTGGAAGGCACCATCCCACTGAAACAGTTGTACCTGCAAGCGGCCACCTCTCCTAGTGTCACTGTTCACTATGACGACCTTTTCTATCCCAGAGATGAGGTACAGGGTGTTACAACCTCCAGCTGTGTTTTAAAAGCTAGGGCTGGTTTGCTTGAGCCTGTGCACGCACTGAGCTCTTGGTTTAGGTTTTACATTGTTCTTCAAAGAACTGGCTTTAAAGATTAATTAGGGTGGCGGGGGGCGGGGGAGTGACAGCGTGTGCCTGCAAGGGAAAACACGACTGTGAACCCAGCGTTAGAGCACTGACCTGAAAGGAGGGAGAGAGGAAGGAAGGAGAGGTTTGAAAATCACTCGTAGTGGATTCTTTGAAGAGTAAGTAGAATTACTGTCCTCTGAGGAAGGAATATAGAGATAATGTTGTATATCTGCTTGCTGAAGTACTGGGTAATTAGATGATGAGATTAGCAGTCGGGTTCCAGTCACGTAGATGCTAACAGCTCTATCTCATCTGATTTAGCGCGGATACGCGTCCTGAGAGAAGGATTATCCTTCTCCATCGTATTGAAGGGGAAATACTTGTGTGTCACCGATACACACAGTGGCTGTTCCAGACTGCTGTAACAGGCCTGTCTGAACGAGGACATCCATCACTGAAGGTCACAGTAGCAGCGTATCCACCACGGAGCCGGGGCTGCACAAGTCATCGGCCCCGTGCGAGACAGGGCTTTGAACCACGCGGAGCTGCCTGCTAGTCTGGCGTACGCTGGGTCAAGCGAGGAGATTCAGGCGTCGCTAATTCCAGCGGCAGTTCTCATCGTTTGGACTGGAGTTTTGTCCTACATCTTCCAAAGCAGCCTCTTCACTAAAAGATACAGAAATAAGTTGGCACTACAGTCATTTTATTTTTCTTACATCTATTCTGAAGCTCGAAAAAGTATCAGAAAGGGGTTTCAGCAGGGGGCGGGTGGTGTGGGGAGAAGAGATGATAAATCTGAAAGTGTTGAAATGGTGAATAACTCTTTTGAAATATTTGCTTCATCCATGGATTGAGACAAGAAGTCATTTCTTTCCTTTGCAGTGGTTCTGCCCGTGAACTCTTGTGTAAGAAAAGGAAGCACCTTTTTGCTGCGTGGCCCAGATGGTTGTGTGGGAAACGGCTCGGTTTATGGCACAACGTTTCTGTTTAACGTCTTTTTTATTCCAACAGGAAATATGGGATGTATAAAATCAAAAAGGAAAGAGAATCTGCATGGAGATGGGCTAGATTTGAAGAATCAACCAGTACGTAAAACTGAACGAACTATTTATGTGAGGGATCCAACGTCCAATAAACAGCAAAGGCCAGTAAGTAGATAGTCTCAGGGGAGAATTCCGGTAGCAAGATCAAAGCATGACTGGCATAACTTAAACTTCAATCCAAAGCACATGCACGAAGAAAATCAAATGATCGTTATTCCCCAACTGGGCTTTTAGTGAATAAGTACTTAGAAGTACTTAAAGAAACAAAATGTGAAATTGGCTGTTTGTAACTTAATTCATGTACGTTTGACATTGTTTTCGGCAGGAAAACAGTAATCCTTGGCAGCGCTTGACCCAGGTTTAGCTGTGTCTGTAGGAGAATGCGGTGACTTTAGATAACCTGAAGTAGTTTAGAACCATTCTTAAAAGCATCGGTGTTGTGTTTTTAATAGCTCTGGGGTCCGGGTGCTGATTATTCTCTTTAAAAAGGCTGAAGTAACCACTGGTTACTCTTTACCAGCTCTAGTCAACTTTCCTTTTACTCACTGAAGGCCACTGCTCGACCTCGCACGAGGCGCGTGGGTGAGGACAGGAGGGGAGCGGAGGGTGCGGCGGTGACGGGAGCAGCAGGAGGAACCAGCTCACTGCAGTTCTGCCTGGCACTGCAAAATTACGGTGCTGGGAAGGGGAATCCCGCAGGGTACCGAGTGGGTTTGTGGGTTTGTGGTTTTGCGGGTTGACTGGTCTCTTTTTTTTTGCCCACCCTCTGCTGTGCTGAGAAAACCGTGTTTCCTGACTGCCCTTATTCAGGAGCCGTGCTCTCGCAGGGTGTGAACGGCACCACTCTCTCCCCTCTCACCCACCACACGGTGGAGGACTCGAGGCGCTCTCAGTCAACATACACTCATCACAAACTACCATATTTTTTTTAATTACTCTTTTTTTTCTTGCATAATATTAGCAACATAACCATGCCTGTGGTTCTTTAGCACGTCAGCTACATGCCAGTAACTGTCCTGTTAAAGCTCCCTGCCTAAAGCCTCCTCAACAGACATCACAAAACTGTGAACTTTCTCCCCACAGCTTCTGTCACACCTTCCTAAGGTCTGAGCTGCTCGATTCAAAATCTAGTGGGGATTTAGTATGTTTTTTTATGCCATTTCATTCGGTTTTGAAGAACGGTGGGAAAAGATTGAAGTCTTTCCTTTTACTTTAAGACATACCAAAGCAACTGAATAATATGTAATTGTAATGTAAGATTGTCACAAAGATCTAAAACTGCTTAATTCGAGATCTGTTTTATTGTAGGCAAATGCAGACGCGCAGCTCTTGCCAGGACAGAGGTTTGTCAGGGAAGGTACGTTTTCATTGGAATCTCGCGGCTGTGTGCTCCGCCCGTGTCAGCCTGTGAAATAACGCGAGCATGCCTTTGGCTTTCTACCCTTGTAGAAACGGAGGAGCACGGAGTCATCGTGGTAGCTTTGTATCCCTATGATGGCATTCACGAAGATGACTTGTCCTTCAAAAAAGGAGAAAAATTGAAAGTTATTGAGGAGTAAGTATGACAATAGACATTATACTGTAGTTTTCCTTTGGGCTCATCAAATTCCCTTTGCAGTGTTTTGATATGCTACTCGTAACACGAGGATGTGAATGGTAAGAGAGCTCCCTCACATGTGAAAATACAAATGCAAGTGGAGCTGTTGGTAGGGCTTGATAACAGCAACCAGACATTGATCCAGCGGAGCCGATGGCTTCTCAGGGGGCTTGAGCTCAGAGGAAAGATGCTTCTCTCTCCAGCGCGGGCAAAGCTTTCAGCACAGTAGGACCCAAATATCAGTTTACCACTTTTCTCTCCTGTGACTGCTACTGTTGTTCCTGTTTTTCAGGCTGGGAGAATGGTGGAGAGCAAAATCTCTCACGACAAGGAAGGAAGGCTTCATTCCCAGCAACTACGTAGCAAAAGTGAACACGCTGGAAACAGAAGAGTAAGTTCTCCCGGGCTCTAGATACTGGCAAACTTCTTCACCCTGGTGGAGTGTCCTTTGTGGGTGGGGGAGAGAAATGGTTCTAACTCTACTAAATACTTTTCAGATGGTTCTTCAAAGACATAACCCGAAAAGATGCCGAAAGACAGCTGCTGGCTCCTGGAAATAGTCCTGGATCTTTCCTTATCAGAGAAAGCGAAACATTAAAAGGTAGAGTTTGGGGTGGGTTACTCTGGAGTTCACAGCAGAGATAAAACGTACAGTCCGTCTTCACAAAAAATGGCATCAGGTGGCCCTGGGTGTGGACTAGTCCCAGCATGTCCTGTTTGTGTAGATTGTTCTGTAGGAGTGCGAAGGATGAGAAAATCACCAGGAAAAGGGAGGAGAGAGTTAGGGGTTAACACCCAGAGCTGAGACAGGAAAAGAACAACCCAGTGTGTGTGTATGTGCGTGTATGGGATTACACTGACAAGAAGCAGGAGCGAATGAAGTGAGAGATCTTTTCTCGTCCTAACATTTGTGATCCTTTTATTGAAGGCCACTTTTCATCCTAAATAGTAGATTATAGTCTCCCATTGCTGGGTCTGTATCCATTGGCACAAGGTTTAACACGTAGTTAGTGTATAGTGAGGGTTTACGCTTCTGCACTGTAGTGGGATTTTTTTTTTTCCCCCAAAAAAAGCTTTTTGGTAAAGGTTTATGCCATAGACAGACAGAGCCTTTTGTGCCAAAAAGCTTAGCGAAGCCTCTAGACTCTTCAGCTGGGACTTTGAGAAGAGCGTAGGAGGTTCTGCCCTGGCATCTGGACTCTTGACAGCAGCCTGACTGGATTCTCCAGCTGGATGCTCTAACACTGCATCCTCCAGAGGAAGATGCATGAATCCCTTCAGCAGATTGTACGTCTGTCCTCTCCACGGGGTCTTTTCTCTGGCCCTAACACTGCAGATGCTTGATTCGGTAGCTCCCTGTAACGGGCCGTACAGTTGTTTCTGTGCTCTCAAATAGAGAGTCCTAAATGAAGTTCTCAAAGGAAGACTCCTAAATTCAGCGGTGGCTGCTGAGAGTAAGGCAAAGTACCCCCAAAATATTTCTTTCTGTCCCCTTCTGAAACTGTTTCTCTCTGTGGGGAGAGAGGTGGGGGTGAGGCAGTTCCTTATCCTTTGGAAATGAACATCGATAATTGTACGAGTAGAAGAAACAGAGAGCTCTGCAGTTACGGGTAGATGCCCTGCTGCCCCACCTTAAATCCCAGCTTAAGGCCCAGGTTAGGCTCCCTGGGACTAACCCAGCTGCCCTCCCGCCTGGGCGCCTCGAGCCATCTCCAAGCTACCCTTCTGCTAGTCGGCCCGTGACATCCAGCGTGTTCCTTTTGCAAAACGCTGACCTCCGAGTTTCACCTCCTGCCTGAGGAGTGTGCCAGCCCTCAGCCCCCAGCCAGTGCCACTCGAGCTGGGGACTTTCCGCTGAAGCGGGCGTTGGGCCCATGTGGAGCTGCCTGACTTCTGGGACTCCTGGGGTTGTTCAATCAGATTGAAAAAGAAAGCGTGACTGTAAGCGTTTCGGTGACCGGTTCAGCCCTGGCTGCGGGCTAACTTCCCTCTGCCGATTGCCAAATGCTGCTTGAGGAAACAAAGGATTAAAAAGAAAACCAGATAAAAGGGTGATTTTGTTAAGCTTGACTATATATTCACGATCACTGTCGATTTTTGCTGTCTGTTACTGATCGTTCTTCCTTTAACCGCAGGCAGCTACTCCCTCCGGGCTAACTTCCCTCTGCCGATTGCCAAATGCTGCTTGAGGAAACAAAGGATTAAAAAGAAAACCAGATAAAAGGGTGATTTTGTTAAGCTTGACTATATATTCACGATCACTGTCGATTTTTGCTCTGTTACTGATCGTTCTTCCTTTAACCACAGGCAGCTACTCCCTCTCCATACGGGACTATGATCCACAGCATGGCGATGTTATTAAGCACTACAAAATCAGGAGTCTAGACAATGGAGGATTTTATATCTCCCCAAGAATAACTTTTCCCACCATCAATGATATGATCAAGCATTATCAAAGTAAGTTCAATCGATTAGTGAATTACTTCACGGAATACAGCCATTATTTCCTGGGAAGGAAAATAAATGGATCTTGGTTTGTTTCAAACGTTTTCATCTTTTTGTTTTGTTTTGTTGGTTTCTAAATAACCCAAAGATAAACTGGTTGGAACCCAAGTTACTTCATTAACATAATCAGACCTAATGACCTTTATTTTCACAATACCTGTGTAGATTAAAGAACGGCTTTATAAACCACCTCAACAAAGTTACGATGATGGGAGGCTATAGTAAGAGTTGCCTGCATTGTAAATAAATTAGTTCTGTATTGGAGAGTACATTTTTATTCACAATTAGCAGAAATACACACAGACTTGTGAATGTCTTCTTGTATCTGGTGTTGAGCGTGGAATTGTTTTTATTTCTCCTATCAAATTATTTTATTTCTTCATTTATTTATTATTAATGATGTTTTGAAGGGAGTGAAATTCCGTTGACTTCAAAGAAAGAGAATTGCACCCACGTGGAATGTATAGATTCCTTTTTCAAAAAGAAAGGGGGGTGTGCAAGTTCCTACCTCTGTTTTAGCTACAAAAGTGACTTTCTGTTCTGCATAAGGTCCTGGTGGATAGATCTAAAATACAGCGGGTTTAGTCTTTTAACTGGGAAGATAGTGAAGACAAAAAAAGTGGCACCAAAAATCACAGAGTGACTTTTCAAAGCCGCGCTGAGGACGTGGCCATGAGATTTCTCTGTGTTGTTAGACATGTGTGGTAATTCTTTGGCACAGGTGGAAACCTGAGAATTATTCAACATTTGTATTAAACTTGTAGCTGGTCAGTGTCTGGAGAAAAAATAGTGGTGACCTACTTATGCTTGCATGCACATGTGTCTGAAACCGCACTGCAAGAAAATTTAATGACAAATTCAGAATACAGGTCCCAAGCGTGACTCCAGTGTGTATCTTCATCAACGTCCTGTCAGTAATCAGCTCTTATGTTGCATTTATTTGGTAGAAATTGTACTAAAACCCCTTAATAATCTGATGGTAACCACATGCGTGAGTCACTTCTATATTAAATTTGTCTCTGAATACCAAATTTCAGTTCAGAGTTGCTTAGAGTTACGTGAAAGCACCGGAAAGGTTACGTTTTCATCAAAACAGCTAATTATTTTGACCATCGTTTTGAGCTGGTTAATGCACACCTTCGGTTAAATGATGTTTGTCGCAAGTTGTCAGGCACAGGAGCGTAACTGGTTTTGTACTTTGTTTTTCCTTTGAAAACCAGAGCAATCAGATGGCTTATGCAGAAAGCTGGAAAAAGCTTGTATTAGCCCCAAGCCTCAAAAACCGTGGGATAAAGACGCATGGGAAATTCCACGGGAATCGATTAAACTAGTGAAGAAACTTGGAGCTGGTCAGTTTGGAGAAGTCTGGATGGGTAAGTTTATTCCTTGGAAAGGAGGATTAAAATCTGCTGGAAGAAGCATCGTTTCAGAGGCATTCAGGAAAACAGTGGACATGAACCACGATATTCTCGCAAAACAGCACAATCTGACCCAGAATGTACCTTCTCGTGGGGAGAGAGGGTTTGTGGGGAGGCAGGTACCTGACAGAGACGTGTAACAAATCCTTCGATGTGTTTTAAGGGGAAAAAACAGTGAGTAAGCACTGTAGTTTAGAAGGTCAAAGGCAATAGGGGGCTTTTGGGTTGTGTTTTGGGGAGGAAGGAGAAGGTTAGAGTAAGATGTGACTCCTGGTTCTGACCGCTGATGGGCCTCTCAGAACTTTGTTTCGAATCAGAAAGTGGTGAAGAACACAAAATAAAAAGAAAACGTGTGTTTTGGTGAACACATACAGAGTTTTCATTGTTCTTGGTAAAGAAGATGCTTGGCAGTGCTGTACTGGGTGAAAAAAAGGGGTGCTTAATCCCAGCTTATTGTCTGCCAGCTCGCTGCTCAAAAAGCAGGTGATTTATGTACTAGGATTAGAGCTTGATCACCCCTTACCTTGAATTACTGTGAAAGTCCCCAGTAGTGAAAATGTCATAAGATTTACAAGTTGTAAATGTTAATATATACCTGGCAAAAAAATGATAGCATTAATTATTATAACCATAAATAGCTTTGTTCACCTATAAACCATATTTTCTCAGCCTCAGTGACTTACTGGTCGTAGCCCCTTGTCACAGATGTAACCACATTCTTAAAAAATTCTTGAATCCTCACGCTTTTGAAACGCTGCCTCCCCAGGCAGCCGAGTATTCCTGGGGGCTCCGTATTTCCTGGTCTGTGCACTATTCATCACCTCCTTGTTACCAGTTACCATCTTATTCGAGGTCAACCTCGCTTTCCTCCCAAAGTCTTCATTAGGCTGTTGTTTTCAAGACAAATCTTTGTCTTAGCCCTTCTCTGAATCTGCTTTTTGGATATTATATTTAAATACTAATAATATCGTTACAATAATAATAATAGATCAGATTTATTACTATCCAAAATTCTATAGGCAGGGCATTTCTGAGCAACTTAAAAGCGTATCCCGAAGTCTACTAGAAGACAAAGCCATGAAGAGGGCTCTGATGACCCGTGGCAGTTGGCCGGGGATGCCATTGCTTTGAAGAGATGCTCTGCTTTCGAAGAGTGAAGGACAGAGCGGTGCCGTTTGAGTGGCAAAGTCTGCACAGGGCCACGGTGTCGATCAGAAAGCTCTTGTTCAGTCATAGCTGCAACCTTTTGGTAGACACCGTGTAAAAAATGCAAGCAACGTATCTCTGTGATAGAATGTGGCCAAATCCAGCCTTTCAGCTGCCTTCACAGAAAAACCCTCTAGCTGTGGTATGCCTGAGTGACAAGTTACATCCTAGTTCAGACAGGTGTCAGCCTTTGCGCAGGTTTTTGTGACTAACAAACGGTGTTTAACTGACACCGCGGTGCTCTGAAGGACTTTGGGGCAGAAGGCAATCAGCTGCTTGGAAATGCAGACCGCTTTGGGAAGTGACTGCTTCTGCACACACACGCACAAAGGCATTGAACTTTAAAAGGGCGGTTTTGGTTCAAGATGTTTCCTCTTGTTCACGGCATTATTTTACCATCTAAACTGCGCCTAACCCCTCCATCAGAACTGCTGCACTGTGAGAAAAGTTAACGTACTGTGAAAGCGATCGTTGTGTTTCCTCTTCTCTGCTTCCTTTCTGAGGCAAGAGACGCTGATTTGCACAGGGCAGGTCCTGTCGAATCAGGAGCGTGGCTAATCTGAGAACCAAGGAAGTTCAAGCTGGAAAAGATGTATTAGGTCAGCTGCGTGGTGCGGGGATGTCCACAAACACTGCGGTGTAACGATCAACCAGGGGCATGAGGAGCTACGTGGAGGTAGTTGAGAAATAACCTAGTTGTTACCTTCTCTCCTCATATAGGACAAAGTTATTCTTCAGCCACAGTTCCATGGTTTAATTGTGAAATAAATTTCTTCTTGATAAAGGGTACTTAGAATTGAGGTTTCAGAGGGCGCAGTGTCCCATTCGGAGGAACGGGGCTCCCCCAGGAAGAGAGGAGATTCCAGGGAAGGGCCACAAAGGTGATTAAGGGACTGGAGCGTCTCTGTTATGAGGAAAGGCTGAGGGACCTGGGACTGTTCACCTGGAGAAGAGAAGGCTCTGGGGGATCTCATCGTGTACGTAAATACCTGAAGGGACGGTGCAAAGAGGACGGAGCCCAGTGGCTCCGTGGTGCCCGGTGACAGGACTAGAGGTAATGGGCACAAACAGAGACTCCCTCTGAATATCAGGAAATACTTTTTCACTCTGGGGGTGAAACACAAACACAGGGAGCCCAGGGAAGTCGTGGGGTCTCCATCCTTGGAGATATTCAAAAGCCAACAGGACACAGACCTGCACAAGCAGCTCTAGGTGGCCCTGCTCAATCAGGGGGATTGGACCAGGCGCTCTCCAGAGGTTCCTTCCAACCTCAGCCTTTTTGCGGTTCTGATACACGGGAAGATAGAGATAATACTGTTTCTGCAGTGTGAAGATATGCCAGCACATCTTTTATAGTCTTGTCTTTTTAGTTTGTCTGTAAATACTCTTTGGGCTTCCAAGCTGACATCTTCCTCGTGCACATTTTGGAGGGAGTTGGCTAATGTTATGGAAGGACTAAGAAAAGCCCAGTAACAAAAAGTAGACCCCCATATCCCCCTGAATGGGACACTGCGCCCTCTGAAACCACCGTTCTAAGTATCCTTTATCAAGAAGAAATTCAATGGGCTGTATGGAGATGAGCTGGAGGTGGAGGAGGATGGATGGAACGCTCTTGCATTGCTCTGCTCTTCAGCTGAGTGATGTGCTGACGAGCAATAGGATGCAGAGAAGCTGCAGTCTGTTCCCCGGTACCTCCCGCAGTCATAATGGCCTGAGACGTTATCTGGCTTCCAGCAGCCATACCTTGCTCAGACAAGTCGTTCCCAGTATGACCTCAGGGAATTACTGTGAAAGCAGAGGAAGGAGAAAGCTGCATCTTGTAGCCTTGTTCACAAAGTTGTTCACCTCCAGTCGTGGAGATCTGGTCAGAAACAGTAGGCTCAGCCCCATTATTGTCTGTTATAAATTCACATCACAGCTCAGCCTGATTAAGCCCATGCAAGAATCTGGGGGCAGCCTGGCTGGCTGAGATACTACTCTGTCAAAATAATTAAATCAACTGCAAAATAAATACACAACACACAATTTTTGGAGGATTCTATTCTAACGTGTAGCAAAGAACACGATTCTCTGTGTAACACATCATCACATTCCTCAGACTTGAGTACTGTTGCTTGTATCACATTTAATTTTCGAATTCTGATTTAATTTAGAAATCTGAACTGCAGAGTGGCTTGTTTCCTGCCCTGGTAGGAAGGTTTTTTAACCATGGAGCTCAGTGCATCTGGGCAGCTTCTTTAGTGACGTGATGAACCCGAGTAGCACTGCTGGAGCAGGGTCTATATTTTATGCATTTTTGTTCCTAGCGTGCACCGATATGATGTGAATCGTAAGGCTCTGTGGTATTAATAATCCATGAAGAGAATTCTCAAGCAGGGCTAAGAGAAAAGTTGACAAGCCAAGTGGAACCATTATAGAGTATTTTATTAATGAGACACATTTTGCTTGCATCTTGTGTGTAAAAGATTCTCTCATTTGGTAACTCCCACATTAGAACATAAGTAATAAGCATTTTGGATGTTCTTGTGCAGCTCTTAGAAAAATCAATCATACCGCAGAAATACTGAGATTAAAATAAAAGGCATCTAAAATGAATCAAGAAAACTTGCCGGTACAATTTATAATTGTCAGAAATTGATTTTTTACAGTACATACACGAGCTGCATGCGAGTTGCAAAGAGTCTGGATTTTATGTCAAGGATTCCAGGTGTAAGCGAGGATTTCGTGACTTGCCTGTCTTTCTGAACTCACGCTTAGGCAGCAGTCCGACCGCGTGTTCATTCACACCGTGTGGCAGGGCATACCGTGACGCAGCGTGAGCCGGGGTCACACCTGGAGCCAGGTTCAGTTCAGCCAGGGCAGATGTTAGCGAAGGGTTCGGACCTGCAGGGATGGTACAAAGCGGGGACGATGCAGTGCTGTAGCCCTTCCCGCAGCTCCCTGCGCATCGCTGGAATCCTTCTGCGGTGCAGCGCGGACATTAAACTTGCTGCCACCAGCTGAAGCGCTTTGGGGTCACCGATTTCCCTCCACCTGCACACAGGCTGCAGTTTCGTACCTGTACGGTAAGAGCGTGCCTGCAAAGCAGACAATCTTCCTGGGCACGGCCACAGAGGTCCTCACGGTCATGGGCAGTGCCCTGGCACGAGGACTAGGGCTCGGTTAAACTGGGCTGGCACAGACGCGTACTAAAAAGACGCTGCCCGCTCCAGGTCTGATGTGGTCCTTAGCCCAAGACCAGCTAACGCTGGTTTTGCTGATAATGGGTGCGAGGAGAAGTGACAAACTCAATTTTTGCCAAATGCCAGTGGTCCACACTCTTCTGTGTGCTCCTAGAGTTCATGAGCACCTTGCCTCGGTGCTTTGGTGTCCCATCCCTCCCAATACCTGATGAAATAAGTGAACACGGGAGAGATGGGGATCAATTCTCTCCAGTGCTCTCATCAGCTAATTTTCTTTGTCTCTTAAAGGCAGAGGGTCGGGTTAGACAGTTTTCCTGCAGAAAACATCAGTGTGGGTGAGGTGTTGTAATGACATGAACTTTCTGTAAGTTGAACCCTAGCTTGATGGATCTCTTTAGGGAATGTAAAATGCCGTCACATCGTTAATGTTAAGTGCGTTATTCACAATTCCTTCACAGAAATAATGTTACTAATTAGTATGTGCAGTAGAGTATTCAACAAATTTGGCCTCAAGAAATGATACAAATTTTCTTCCTGCTTCTTAAGCAGGAAGAAATTTATTTCACACCCGTTTTTGTGATAGATACCAGTTGTGTACCTGAGCTTTAACAGCCGGTTTGATCTGTAGTGGTCATTTCTTGTTATTAGATCATTTACAGCGTAACTTTGTTATGGTTTGACCTGACCACGTTTGGAAAAATGTATTTATTAACCATGTGGGAGAATATTTTGTGACAACATAGTGGCTCTTCTCAGGTGATGATCCTTCTTTTTAAAAAGAGAGGTAGAAGAGGCAGTGGTTAGAGCAATTCCTCAAGATCTGGAAATCGCTGCCTTGCTCTGCCACCGATTTCTGATCTTAGGATGATAAATAGTTTAGGGAAATAGCAGGCTTCGGTTCAGAGGTGTATCTGTTGTGGTAATACTGTCTGGATTGTTGCTGAATAAGGAAATGAGGCCATTTCATTGAGTCATGAAAGTTTTGCCTCTTCCGAGAAATATTTTTGCAATGTCGAAATGGTTACGGTGGGGGACAAAGTTGCATTTACATCCCTCTCTCTCTCTTTTATTTACTTTATTTCTTTTATTTTTCAAATTCAATTACTCCACAAGATAAAATTTAGGATCGTGCTTGCTACTCTGTTTTTTTAATGCTATTTTAATGTTTATGTTTGGAAAAGATTAAAGGAGAAAACAATTCACTGCTTTTCTCTTTACTGATAGTTGCTTTTTATATAATTAGAATATTACATTAGGAGGTTTGATAAACAGAGAAATGCAACAGCCAGTCTCTTCCATCTCGGCATGGGCTATGCGAGGAGGAGTCATCACCTTCTTTTAAATCTGTCTCTGAACGCTGGAGGATTGCAGTCCTGGCAGCGTGGCGTCACCGGTCATGAGACTCCTCATTTGACTGCACTTTCCTGGAACGCTCCGCTTTGGGCGCAGAGGGTTACAGGAAGGATTAAAAGCATGAGACTGGCACGTGCGAAATGGTTATAGTAGTGGTACTTCAAGATGCTCTGGAACCTTGCGAGGAATCCGTGGACTCCATTAGATTCTGAGACAATTCATATGGATGTTAATTAAAACATCTCTTGACTGTTTGAATACTTTATGTGCTATTTGTAAATGAAAACTTGGTATGAAGTAAGATAATTTGCCTTTTTTTTTTTTTTCTTCTGATAACTGATATCTAAAAACAGGGAATGGATCATTTTTCCCTGCAATCTTGTATCAGTTGCAAAATCGAAAGGAATTCTAGTGTAAATATTTGTGCTACATCTGGCACTTGCTCTCAGGCTGTTAGCTATTCCCGGAATCCACCCTCAAACTCCCCCTAGTCGGGGTGCTGTGGGGCGCAGAGGGACCTCAAGACCACTGAACATCTTCCCTCCTTTCAGGTTACTATCATAACAGTACGAAAGTGGCCGTGAAGACCCTGAAGCCTGGAACGATGTCAGTGCAAGCCTTCCTGGAGGAAGCCAACCTCATGAAGACCCTTCAGCACGATAAGCTCGTTAGGCTCTATGCTGTAGTGACCAAAGAAGAACCTATTTATATCATAACAGAATTCATGGCAAAAGGTGAGAACAGCGTTGGATCTGCAAGTGACGCCTTAGTAAACTCTTCTGCTTCTCCTAAATTAATCCCCTTTCTTTAAAAAGAAAGGAATGAAAAAGGAAACATTTGGATTTTAGTGTTATTCTTTTGAACGCTCTGCTATAAAGTGAAGAAGCACCTACCCCAGAGGAGGTCTGAGGCTTTATCTTTACAATTCCTTGCTGCATTTGTGAAAGAAGCTATTTTTAAATGTAGCATTTTAAATTGTTTCAGATGCAGAGCATCACCCCCAAAATCACTCTGGTTCCTTTGGGCTTCCTCCCTAACTTTGGTGTCTGGTGTCATATCAAGGCAATTAAACCAAACCTTAGAAACTGCCTTACGTGGCCCTTGAACTGATGAATTTGTGTGTAATAAGGGGAGTGATGAGTGGTCCTGCGAGGATGGCTGCACTGCTAGAAAAGGACAACCTTTATCGGAGCATTACTACACGGAGTAAGCGAGCTCAGTATACGAAGTGAGCACCCCTGAGCTAAGGTGGGGGGTTTCTACACCCAGGAAAATGGCAAAACTTGGGTACCCGACGTGCTGACTTGGATGTTACTGATGTTAAATCCTCGCTGTAGTCTACTTGAAAACACATCAAAACACTTCGCTGCAAAAAATTTATGTTCCAGAAAACTGGGGACCTGGCGTGACCTTTATTTCGGTTATAAGCTGCACTGACTTAATCTTTCTCTTTTGTAACAGGAAGTTTGCTGGATTTTCTGAAGAGCGACGAAGGAAGTAAATTGTTGCTCCCAAAGCTAATTGACTTCTCTGCTCAGGTAAATTTTTAAAATTATGCTCAAAATTAATGGGGGTTTATGGTCTGAAACTCACGCTGGGAAACTTTATCCTAAGGTTTTTTGCATTTAAAAAGAAAAAAGTAATTTTCAAGTAAGTTTTGGTCTGAGTAAATAAGGTTGCTTGAAAGGAGGGACTAGATAAAAGGGATTTCAAAGGGAATATGTGAAGTGAGGCTTGACTCTTAGACTCTGCTGGTGACCTGCTTAGGTGGCAGAGGAACGCGGCCCATTTCCTTTGTGGAAAGGCTGCTTTCAATTCAAGCAGCTCGGAGCTGGACCTGTAAGCACAGGTTTGTGAGTTTGTGCTTATGAGGTTCCCTCAGTGTTAATAAATGCATCACTTCAACTTCTTCAGTTAGGTCTAACTTTTCTCTTAACCTCCAGGGACTACTGTTGGTCTCAAATTCTTATGTAAATCACTGTGAAATAAATGAAATCTAAGTAAATAATATTTCGGGTACATCTGATTTATGAACAGAGATGATGGTTTCAAAATGTACGAGTTATCCTGTGTCAGAAACAAAATCTGTAGGGAGACCCCGGGGTCATTTGTGTGTCAAAGCCTGGATCAAAGGCACCTGGAGCCGCGCTTTGCCACGGACAGTTGCCAGCATTAGATGTCCAGGGAGGTGTATAGAAAATAGAGTAAAAATGGTGCTTTCGCAAGCTGTGATTCATGTTTCTGGTAGGTAACGAAGGCGTTTCCGATAGGTTATTGTTCCGCCAACCTTTTGGGATTATCAATACACATTAGAGCTTGCAGACTGTTGTGCTCGATGGAACTAACTTGTTGCAATTCATGAGGAGAGATGAGAATGCTTTAGAAAGATTGTTCTATACAGCTATTGCTGTGCAGATAAATATATAATTAGATATTGGGAAGCATTTCTTCACCAAGAGGGCGGTCGCACTTTGGAACCGGCTTCCTAGAGAGGTGGTTGATGCTCCAAGCAGGTCCAAGTTCAAGAGGCATTTGGACAATGCCCTTAACAACATGCTTTAACCTTTGGTTAAAGTGACGTGTAATATATCACGTATTGTTATGCAGATGTTCAACATATCAAATACAGCTTTTATCTGACATAGGCTCGATGCAGGAGCTGTGTTTGCTGTGATGGTTGGTCCAGTGCAGCTATAGGCTTGCTAAGTTTGCTGAGCTCTTTGGGTACCTTGTCCTGGAGAATTTCGTGGGGCAAAAGCTTTGTAGACGAGGCAAACCTGCTGGATCCCAGGTCGTGGTCTGGAGAGAGAAATAACGGTGGGCAGGAAAAAAGAAGTAGTTTTGAAAATAGTGTGTAAAATTCACAGGAGAGAAGAACGTCTGTGAGCAGTGATGTGAAAGGAGCCCCAGGATGTGGAGAGGAAAGCACGTGTGGTTTTACAGCAGATCTTTTAATTGCAGTTAGGGGTGTTGTGTTGGTTTTAAAAATCTCAGAAATGTCATACTTAAAGCAGTGATAGAGGGGACTTTGAGTGATGCAGAATGGTTTATAATATGGCAGGAGAGGTTTTCAGCCCAGCTGTTGCTCAATATTTTGGAAATTGTAGGTTACTCCCTTTTTAGTTTGTTTTTTTTCCCCCAGAGTTCCCCAAACGCCATCAGAAGCTACAAAAAACTGGGTCAGAAAGTAGGTAACATGTATTTTCAAAGCACAACTGTTTGCTCCGTGCTTTCGTTACCATTTTCTTTCAGGATTTTGGAACGGTTTTGTACCTATTCGTGAAATGACCCAGAAGTGTTCCAGAAAGTTAAGTAACGACCCTGCTTTACAGGTAGAAAGAGCAGAATCAGTGAGTAAAGAGCAGTGCCAGCTGAAATCCCCCCAGATGGGTGACAGAGCTGTCCCAGAACTGCGGTTCCAGTCGGTCATTTATTGCGTGACGTTCTGTTGGGTGTTTTTCACAGGATTTAACTCGGGTATTTCTAGAAGCGCGTCAGTAGCTCATTAAAGGTGAAGGGGAAACTGCTCCCTTCTTGGTACTAACGCTCATGCAATGTAGTCAGAATCCTCTTTTAAAGGCTGGAAGCCCAAATTAGCTTTCCCATCCTGCTCCTGGGTGGTAGTTACACGTAGCCGAACAGTCTCGACAGGTACCAATGATCATTAAAAGGGCAGGAAAAAGGCATCAATTTTCTTTTGTTCCCATGAATTTCTCTACTTTTAACGTATCATTTGGCAATGAAAACCCAACAATTATCACACGGGCTCTGGCACCCATTCCCTTGATCAAAAAACCCTCTATTTTTCTTTTATTTTTCTCTTTTGCAAAAGTTTAGCATGACCAGTTGTGTGAATCCAGTTGTCCACTTGCTGTGTTTCCCCTCCTTCTCCCTTTCAAAATTCCTTACCCATTATTCTTTTTCCTACCTGGGGATTTTTTGTATGCCCAAGTGCTTGCCCATGTGTGGGTTCCTCAAATTTCTGTGATTCAACGCAGACAAAACCTGGGATTTCACGGAAATGCAGTTTGTATTTCCTGAAAACACAATGGGCTTTCTGATGTCACACTCTTCGTCTGTGACTGACGAGATGATGACTTCAGCGAGTCTGGCACAAACAAGAGGAAATCAAATGGGCTTTCCAATGGCTTTGCTTTGTTGGCCTTGGAAAATAAATATCGCCATCACAAACAACTTTTTGTGGTTGTTCATTCCCCAGCCAGCAGTTTGCCCAAATGTTAAATCTGTGCAGGGAGGTAGGAGGAAGGTTGGTTCCTTTGTGAAGGCCGATGTATTTTTGGTGATATTAACGGACCTGGCTGCATCCTGGTCGTATCTGCCAAGCTGCTCAGTCCAGTCTCAGCACCGAACTTACTGCAAAACCTTCATTCCTCCCCAAACCCAAGAAATGCCGTGGGGATAAGAGAGAGGCAGAGCAGGCTCTGATCAAACACGGCTCTTCTGTTTCATCCCTAAGTCTCTAGGAAAACTCCCTGTAGCAATTGCTCACTAGTAGCTGCTTCCTTCATTATAAAACGTCTCACTTATTTCTAGAAATGGTGAAATGCAGGTGTTCTTCACCCTCCTCACCATCGGAGTTTCTTTCTGGTTTAGTGTGAGAACCCCCCGCGTTGTAGAAGGGCACCGTAACGCTCAGCACTGAAGAATATATTGATTCACAAGAGGAGGTTTGCAGTGGAAGGAGGTGGGAGGGCAAGTGGCTCTTTTTTTCCGTTGCCTAAAGCGAAAAAGAGGAACGAAGACCGTGTGGTTTTGTGTTGTAAGTGGTGGCAGTGTGTGCCTTCGCAGGACCCCTCGGGGACTTTTTAAAAATGGAGAAGCAGAAGTGATGTCAATGTTCTCTCAAAATGGGTTCAGGTGCTCCTGCCTGCTTCACTGCACGGCTGACACGAGCACCTCTGGGGCTGAGAAGGGGTCCGTGCGCTTGCCTTCTCCTGAGAGGGAGAGGAAGGAGCCCACACCATGAGTGTGCTGGGGACCGGTGCTGGAGAAGGTCCCTTGCTGCTTTACTGCTGCTTCATTAGCAAAGATAGTCTGGGCAAATACTGGGAAAAAATTGAACCTGGTGCATATTTTGAGAACATTATTAATCTTTAATTCGGTTTAGAAGTTAATTTGGGCTGCTGAAATACAAACTAAATTTACTTCTGATGGTATCTGAGAGCTGGCTGTTGCCAAACACTCCTCACGTATGAACACGTTGTAGCAGAACAAAATAAAGACATATTTGTTTGCCTTATCTCAGTAATTGTTTCCTGATTGTCTGGGCCTGTTCTGGGTAAACAGAAAGTTGTTTGGGGTTTTTTTAACTCTATCTGCACTGCTCCTTCATCAGTCCACGAAAGAATATTTGTATCTTGTTTAACTTACTAAGAAAATGGAAGGATTTAATATTTGGAAAATAGACTGGCTAATAATTTGGGGAAGAGACTGTTTTAAGTAGAAATCTTAGGAACACTTCAATTAAGATTTTGTTTCAGGAAATGTCTCTAATACTTATCTCTGACCCTGCCAGCTGTTGTTCACCCCAACAATTCTTTCGAAGCTGCTTCTGTAAGTATAGTTTTGCAGGACTGGATCTGCAGATAGGTTTTCCATGGCAATCACCTTTGAAAATGCTCCAAAGATCCTGGTGATGGATAAACAGATGCAGCTTTGCTGATACCTTGGAAGGTGTCAGAAAGGACAGAGCGGTCAGACCTGCTGTGTGGTGCGGAAATATCAGAGCAGTTGTTTCTTTGGTTACAGATTGCAGAAGGGATGGCGTACATAGAAAGAAAAAATTACATCCATCGAGATCTGAGAGCAGCGAACGTTCTGGTTTCGGATTTACTGATGTGCAAAATCGCTGATTTTGGATTAGCAAGAGTCATCGAAGACAACGAGTATACAGCAAGGGAAGGTACGTGTCTGTAGGTTTGTCTTTAAAACTGCAGCCTGCGGGAGGTGGTCAGGCTGTGTCTAACGATAATACGGTCACCAAGGACGGGAAATGCCGTGATAACTTCCTAGAGGCAGCGTTCTGATGCCAACAGCTTCAGAAAAGAATAAGGAAACAACCTCTCAGTGCTCCCTTTCACTTAGGGAAAGGAAGGAGCCCTAGAGGTTGTAGACGCCGGTACCAAGAAAACCTTTAGCAGAACTGCTCATCTTCTGAAGCTGCTTTCAGAACCACAGCGCTGATTTTCCCGGCCAGCAGCGTTGCTGCTACGCCGAGGGCTGGGTCGCATCCCAGTTCAGCACATGGATGGGAGGTGACGCCACAGCAGGGTCAGGGCTGGCGAGAGGGGAAATCATACTGTTAAAGAGACGTGTCCGGGTTTTGCCACATGTGTTTTGCTCATGTTGTCGAGGATCCTTTCAAGAAGTGTGTAGTCAGTTTGCTGCAGTGAAAGGTTTTTAGTTACGCTTCTGTGCACACATGGCATTGGGGTAACTTTTTGGAGCGGGTTCGCTGGCTGGCTTTCTCCTTTTAAAGACAACACATCCTATTTTCCCACTGCCTGAACGGAGACTTTGGTAACGTAGGACAAAACAAAGGTATGAGGAAGAAAGAGAAGAATGCGTGACAGCGGAGATTAAAGGAAAATGGGGAAGAGGAACTCAACAGACCAGAGAGGAGGGGCTGATACGGCAGTTTCCAGAGGTGCAGAACCCATCCTTGTGGTTTTTAGCTAGCTCTGGACATTGTATATTGATTAAATGCACCTTTCAGGTTATAAATTCTTTATGCCCAGTTTCTTTGAGGTGTTTCCTGCCTTACCTAGTGTGGTGTGCCCGAATGATAGAGCAGGCTAAAAAGGGCATGGAGAGACTGTTTGTGTTACGGTCTGAAGAGCTGGTGTCATATTCCCCAGCGAAGGCTGCTTGAACTTTTAAGTGGAAGGAGGCAGCTTTTACATGGAGCCAAAAGGTGCTGAGTACCTTCTGGCATCTT
The DNA here is from genome assembly GCF_000710305.1 of Buceros rhinoceros silvestris. Lineage (NCBI taxonomy): Eukaryota > Metazoa > Chordata > Aves > Bucerotiformes > Bucerotidae > Buceros > Buceros rhinoceros. Next base: position 25,923 of record NW_010421673.1, on the reverse strand, counting down.
ATTTGCACCTCTGACACGGGATGTGCAGTGTGGGAACACGCACCCCGCAGCCCATCTCTGCTGATAACTCTTGGGCAGAGGGAGTTCCTGGTAATAATTTAGGGGTAGCACCGGCACGTTTTTTAAGACCTTTCAATGATGTGATATTGAGTGTTTAAATACAGCTTCGACTGATTGAGACTCTGTATTTTTTTTTTTAGGTGCAAAATTCCCTATTAAATGGACAGCACCAGAGGCAATTAACTATGGATCCTTCACTATTAAATCTGATGTGTGGTCGTTTGGGATTCTCCTGTATGAAATCGTTACATATGGAAAGATTCCTTATCCAGGTACGTGCATTCGTGACATCAGTGCTTTTTTTTTTAGCAAACGGACTAATGGCACCATGCCACTGTGGTAATTTTTAAATATTCAAAAGGTGTTGGAACTGCAGCAGATGCTGCATTGTCCCAGACTCCGGCTCTAGGGGCAGCAGCACAGTCCCCGAGCGAGGACTGTGTAAGCTGCTGGGGTTTTTAATGCTGTAATATGTGAACGAACGATGAAAGCATGTTTTCCCGAGCAAATAGGCTGTAATAATTTGTCAGTGTGAGCTAATCTAAACAAATAGGAAAGCAGAGCCTAAAGCACTGTTGACGTACTGCTGGGAATATTTACTCTTCCTTGTTCCGTGGTTACGTGCTTCGTGTTTCTTTTTTCTCCCTGCTAAACAAAATACACATTAATGTTCCAGCACACAGACACAGCTTGTGTGAAGGGTATGTTGATGCACAAAACCTGTCATGTCTAAGACATAGCTGATTGATTAACTCGGGGCAGCAGACTGCAGTCATTTAAGCTTATGGAAAACTGACCTAAATTCTCTTATCTTGTGGGCAAAAGGGAAAGTCCAACCGTGTTCACCTGTACTGCCCATATCAGAGATGAACCCTTAGGATCCTGCAGTTTAAAAGGAGAGGAGATATTTCCTCCAAGCAAACCTTCCCAGCAGCTCTTGCTGTTTAAACATTTTTCACCACCCCTTTGTGAGCAGCTGGAATTCTGCACCCTGAACGGCCAGAGATGGCAAAGGGGCAGAGCCGAGTCCCTGAGGTGATGGCAAGTGCCACACCTCGGGCACAGGGAGACCAGACCTCCTGTGAGATGGGGGCAGCAGGGAAGCAGCAGTGGCCGCCAGCTTTACACTACGTTGTGGACGAACATATCAACTTTCCGTTCAAGAGGTAGAGCCAAACCAGACATTCTCATTGCTCGGAAAGGCTCCGGTCCAGGAAAACTCTTAAGCTCAAGAGCAGCCCCCCTTAAGCTTCAGGCAGTGATAGGGCTGCTTGCACAGCTAAGTGTTCAAACATACACCCTGGGCTGGTTTTTAGGTAAGAGCTATAAAATATGTGACTGAGTAGCAGGTCCTCCCAAAGCTATTCTACACACTGCTCGTGTCCCGAGGAGGGATCAGATGGGAGCTGTATGCAGCCAGGAGGTGCACGGCTCTTCCCACAGCCAGGATACTTTTCCCCCATTAGGTTCCCAGACAGCTGCCTGCACTGAGCTGGGCTCACAAGGTTATTTCTGGATGCCTTGAAAATTGTCCTCCCTGAGCAGACCTCCGAGCTCACTACAAAAACACAAACCCAATCCAATACTTAATTCTGCAGCTAAGTCTGCTCCCTCTGCCCTAAAACAAATCCTATTCTTATTTAAAGAACAAAACCAATCTGCACAGCAGACACGGTGCTGCTCCACTGCTGTGGGAAAATACCTCTTCTAGGGGAAGTCTGGGCAAAACTTCTTAAATATGGGAGCGGTTTTACGAGGACCATAAATTGGCTCTACGCTGTGCATTCATTTGTCAAGCAGCAATTAGAAGCAGAAACCTCTTGACTGCATACAGGAGGATTTTAATAGGTTGCAGGCACTGCTTGCATTAAACTGGAAGAGGGATATATGTCTGTTTTAAATAGAAGTATGAATTGAAAGAGTTTGTTAGTTGATACTGAAGAACTAGGACAGAAGAATAAATGGGAGACCGGTTAACATGAAGAGATGTGACAGGTTTAGGCAAATCACCCCAGCATGGCAAGAATAACCTGGTGGCAGGTTGTAACCAGCAGCCACTGGAGAGAAACAAACAGCAAATTGATTTTTCGGTCCTAATGACAATGCTTCAAAATATTATTTTCAGTTATTAACCAGCTCCAGCAACTAACAGAATATTCAGCTGCCTTTGAAACAGTTTGAGTTGAAACTGGCATGTAGTTAATACCTGTGAAGAAAATCCGCGCAGGCAACTTGGGGGAAGCATTTCCAGCCAAGAAACTCGGAGCTTTTGTGATCTTTGTTCTTACATTCCAACAGCTGTTTCTCTTCCTGAGAAACTCAAAGCAAGTAGTGGGACTCTAGTTTCAGGAACTACCTCTAAAGTACAAAATGAGTATCTGATTCTCTGGGCAAATAAGTTGCAGTGGTGGTTAAAGCTAATTTCCAGGTGGTGAGATGATGATAGTATGTCAAATACTGGCAACATCCACACTTGCATCCCAGCTCTGTCCACTGCTCTTGACAAATTATGCCACTTTCTGTGCAGTGGGATTCTTCCTCCATACCCCTGTGTTCACGTCCCTTCCCAGGCTCTAACCTAAGGAAATACATCTTTATCTGTGAAGCTTTAACAAGTGCCACCTCCTAAGTTGACACACCCATACCAAACCTTTAGAGCTAATGTCCTCTGCTTGCATTTTTAGAGGGTGTAAGTAAGTAAACAAATATGCTTGTGGGATGTATTTCTCTTACCAGGGAGGATGTAGTTTTGATGAGACAGGTAAGTCTCTAGCTATGAAAAAAAACCATAGAAGGCAGAGTTAAACAAATAGCTATTTTGAGAATACAGCTGGGGGGCGGGGAACAACAGGTAAACCTTTTTGCTTTATTTAAACCCCAGACATATGCATCTATGTTCAGGACGTATTTATTATGAAATAGCGACAAGGCTTTTTGGTTTTTGTCTTGTGAAGTTAAATGGTCATTTACCAGATAGTTTTTCTGCAGGGTAGCTGTGTCCGGGGCATTCAGAAGTAACAATCAGTCTTGCAGACACTAGCTTGAAGCACAATGCTACAAAATACTTAAACCCACAGGTAGCAGCACACAGTTAACTAAGACTGGGCATAGCATGAATCACTATTTTACTGCACCCATTATATACAACCTATTTCCATAAGCTCAAGCCATCAGAGCGCCGTTCTCTATAAAATGCTTTATTGGCTTCCATCCTGTGTTTATTTTGCCTTTATATAGCAGTGATTCCTTATTCTGTGACAACACCACCACTGCTACTTTCACACCACTTTTCCCCCCACCCCCTTATACACATGTGCAGAATTATCTCCGGAAAAACTTCACTCTTCCTTCCAAGGAGGAACTAAAAATGCAAAAGATGTGCCCGAAGTCAGCACTCTGAGCCAGACTCGGGTTACACAGCTGACAGTATTTCTAGAAGAGGTTAAAGCCAAAAAAGCATTTCATCAAAACTTTCCTTTTTTTTTTTTTTCCCTCTGTTGAAGGTATGAGCAATTCGGACGTGATGGTTGCTCTTCAGCGCGGGTACCGAATGCCACGCATGGAAACCTGTCCCGCTGAGCTTTACGATATCATGAAAACGTGCTGGAAAGACAAAGCAGAAGAGAGGCCAACATTTGATTATCTACAGAGCGTGCTTGATGACTTCTACACAGCAACAGAAGGGCAGTATCAACAGCAGCCATAGACCACCGAACACTTTTTCTATGACATGGCTCATGGGCACAGACTATTACTTGGACAGACTGCTCAAACCAATTACTTCAAGAGTTTGGATCTCTTAACCGAGAGTAATTCTGAAGAGATATAAGAACATTTTTATTTGGTTAGAACAGTTCCTCTAAAGCTTGAAGTCCTCTTTAAATGCTCTGTGTTTTGCACCTGCAGAAACAGCCCCCAGCGAGCAGCTTTCTGGGGTGGGAGGGAGAAGGAAGGAAAGCCACCGTGCGCTGCTACAGCTTGACACCACCTTCTTAGGATCTAAAATTCATGCAATACCTTACAAGGAGACCTTTACAGAAGGGGGCAA
>NW_010421673.1:4934-21692 GCF_000710305.1 Buceros rhinoceros silvestris | reverse complement strand
TGTTTGCAAAGGAAAAAGTCATGAAGGAGAACTTGCCGATTTAAGACATGGTGATGGTCTTAAATCATCTTTTTTTGAAATTCAGCATATTGTGAAAATGATTTTTATATCCTTATTATTTTGCATTAGTATCAGGAGTACTGTCACCTCTTGTAAGGCTTCCTAAACGCTGTCAAGGTTTCCTTTAAGGAAGGGTTACGATGTAATTCTTTACACAGAAGGTGATTCTGGTTTACTGCTGTATGACTCTTCCTCCATGTAAATCCCTTTTCAAAGCACCGCAGAGCCATCACAGATGTGCGGTATGAACACTCGTGATGGCAGACGCGGCAGCACACCGAGCCCTGCGTTCAGCCTTCAGTGTTCCCCAAGGCTAAAGCCATCATCTCCAGTCCCTGGGAAAGCACAGGACGGTGAAGGAAGTTAATACTTTCACCGCAGTCGCTGAGATAGATTGTTACCGGTGAAAAAGTTTTAATCTTAATTTTTAATCCTCTGTGATTATTCAAGAATAGGCCTTGTATTTTTGCTGCTTTAAATCGACTAACCTCAGATCTGTTCTACAGCTAAAACTAGCTCTCACACATCAGAACCAATTCGTGAAAACAGGCAATAGGAGAGGAAGTGACACTGCAGGTTTGTTGCTCAGTATATAATTCTAACTCCTAAAAGCGAGTGCAGTTTGCTACGCTCTACGTATTGAATTGTTCTACCAAATTACTTACCAAAGCAGCTGAGCTGGTGCAGTCGCAATGCAACTACAGCAGAAATTACATATTTTTCCCCGCAAAGCGACACGGGTTCTTTCAACTGAAAGCCAGCACGTCTTTGCCACCTCTCAGCCAAATTATTTAGGCAAATGGTACTTTGCAGAAGCTTAAAACGCTTTTGAAAAAGTTTCTGTGTGCCTGCAGTTGAAGTTCAGCAGCAGAAATATTCATTGCTTTTCTTTTCCCTTGGCTTCCTTCAGTCAGACTGTGCAGTTCAAGCAGATTATTGGTTAAATATGTAAATAGTTTCTATTGTACGGTGATTTTTAATGTTAATAAACACTTAATCTGAAGCAAGTTGCATGGAAGTAATTTGAGATGAAACAAATAGCTGATGGTCTATCCAGCATGGTGGCTCCACGAGGAACATCTGTGCACCACTAACAGAATGGATGGATTCTGCTTACCTTATACCCGTCAGCTTTGAGAAGCTGGAGAGGACCAAGCCAGCTATTTCTGCGTCCTTGGGATGGTTTCCTTTTGGTCTGGAGGGCAGGAAGAGGAAGTCAGTCCTCAGCTGCTCTTCAGAACAGCTCCTCTAAGGTCTTTAGTGTAGTACCAGCACAGTGCATTGCAACTCTTTGGACAAGTTGGTCAGTACTTCACTACAGGCCTCATTTTCTTTTCAGAAAAAAGAAATTAAACAGCTTAAGATAATGTAATTTTGTCTTTCAAACCATTTCCTGTAGCCAACCAAAGGGCTCTGGGAAGCAGGAAGGAACATAGAAACAGCCTTTGCTGAGGAAATAAGAGGCTACGTTACATAAACTTGCTAACACACGCTCAGAGACGTGACAGACTGTCATAGATCATGATGCCATGGATCATCTGAAATAGTATTACAGAAAGTTTCCAGCATTAGCCTGTTCTGGTAACTTTTAACTTCTGTTTGAATATTGCTCTTCTTGGAGCAATTTGTACATAACAGCTTCCTTACTCAGGGGGTCACCACTCCCGGTAGTGTATCATCACCACACTGAAGTGTTTAATAGCTGGAATAGAACAATATTTTAGAAATTGTGCCCTGGATGGATTACAGGCCTTCGGGGCACAACTAGAGCCAGATAACCTCCACGTAACGGAAATGGTTCAAACCACGAGAACAGCTGCCTCCAGTGGTCCCTCACTGAAATGGTTCTCCCAAAGCTATTTCACATTTTATCCTCAATAAAGGTATGTAATATAACCAGGGCTACGATTCTTTCAACTCAACCTCAGTACCTGTCAATCACTGTGATCATTTGCCCTCTGAGTAAGTTTATGATCTTTCCTCACCTTGAAATCACTGATTTTCCTCGCCTTTATAAACTGGTCAGAGAGTAATTTAGCAATGGAAAATTTTATTATAAATACATTTTTTGAAAGTTTCATGCATAGTCTTAGTGGAAATTCAAATTATATGGATATTGAGTGATGATATTAAAGCAAGTTCCTTTACAAAGCCAAGTTAGCTGAGAAATAGCAAGGAGACGGCTAAGACCTCATTTTTGCCACCTCTTTTAGCAATTTGCTCAGTTTGGTCCCGAGATGGCAGTCGCCTGGTCAAAGCCAGAATATTAACTGAGGAACCAAGCCATTTCAACTACTTGAGACTAAGCTTACAAGCCATATAATTTGCTAGGAATCAACGATGAAATTTAAAAAGGTACTGAGCAGCAAGTGAATCACACATTTACCAGAACAGAAGATCACAACAGCAGGTGCTCAAGAATTAAAATAATATGTATTTCTAAATCACATCCATCCGTCAACAGTAAAAGCATAAGTTTAGACCTAAACTTACGTAGCTCTAAATTCAACCCTGATTCAATTTTAAAAGTTCTGTATTAAACATTTTTCCGTCACTTAACGTGACCATGAAGACGGCATCTAAGAGCGAGAAAAAGCTATCAACCGTTTAAGACTGATCAAGAAGCCCAGTAATCGCACACTTGGATTCATCAAATATTATTCTTTTGCTTTATGAGCCAACAGTGCTTGTTTTCTTGACGAGGACGAAGCATCTTCATACTTGCCCCAGTCTTTCCCCAGCGGGGCACCAGCAGTGGCTGCTACTGTGGATTTCAGGTTGGCCAACAAACCTCTCCTGGCTTTTTGCTGTTTCGGCTCCTCTATAGCGCAATGCTTTTTCTGTTCATCAAGTTCTTTTTGCAGGGAAGACACTGTTTCTTCGAGCTCAAGGACACGTTTAGCCCAGCTCTGCAGATTATTCATTTCTTGCTCCTGTGAGGAGAAGACTGGGTTAGGTGTGTGAACTCTCCGAGGTCTTTTTCATGGAGTTAGTTTTCTGTTCCAGATTATTTTGTTATACCCGTAAACACCCTCGTTACTACTATGCCAAATGGGACCTCAGTTACTTCTGAGTTACTTTTACATGATTTAGAGAATAGGAAACTACAGGGCCATCAGATCTAGTTAGAGACCGAGTCTGGCACAAAGCTGATGCTAAAAGGCATAGCCACATTATGCAAAGAATTGCTGTTGTTCTGGGAACCAAGTAAAGGCGACTTTCCTGTCAAAGTCAGGGAGCAAAACACAAGGGCTCTGAGCTCATCATTCGGAAAGTTAGGGACAGAAAAAAGTGTTAATGTGAAAAGAAATTAATAAGACTGAACAGTGGTTTTACAAGTACGAAGATGCAGAAACAACTGGTACAACATACGAGCCATGTTAAAGTTGCTTTTAAGTGGTTGACAAACCTTGAGCACGATTGTACGCTTCAGTTGACTGTTCTCTTCTGCCATTTTTCTGTAGCCCTCATTAGCTTCTAGCAGGGTCTCATTTAATTTTTGTATTTTAAACTTCAGAGACTTGATAAGCTGAAAATCAAACCCATACGCACCCAAGGTCAAGACAGCATGTTCTACATTAATTTTGCTTGTGACTAGGACTCAGACCGACACTGCAACTGATCAACAGCGAACAGCGCAAACTGCAAAATCAAAGCAAGGAAGATAAAGCTTGCTTCTCAACTTCCTGTGTCCCAACCCATCATTTCTGGTGATAAACCACAGCAGAAGCATTCAAGGACTATCGTGCTGAAGCAACTAGATTTACACAGACCTGTCAATCAGAGAGCAGCAGCACAGACTAAGCTACTTCTGGAACAGTCAGCTCCTTTTCAGTAAAAGTAGCTAAAAGAACGCTCTCATCTCATTAGCACCATTCATGTAATGAGCTGGAGCACAGTTGCACCAGAAGACTTCACCATTCTGATGGGGATATTGATGGATTAAGTCTTGAGGGAAAAGAAACTCAGAGCCAGCAAAATTAATGTTATATCATTAATTCACTTCCAGAAGGTTGGAGGGAAAATGTCTAGATTGCTAAAATAATAACCCCACCCTTTACCCATGTTTAATGGCTGAATGGGAAGAAAAAAAATAACCGAGTGTTGAATTACTCCTCACACAGGCGCAGATAAGCAAGGCAAAGAAGGAAGGTACTGATGGAACCAACTGCTTTAAACTGCTCTCGCTGTGGTTAATGCCAGACAGCAATCCCATCATCCCAACACTTTCCAGCCACACAAAACAATCAAACCTGTATCCCCACATCGAGCATAAAAGCCAAACTTCCATCAAAATTTGAAAATGATGTAGGAAATGGAAATTGATGGAGAGGAAAACAAACGGCAGGACCCTAACAGGAGACATTAAACTCGGTAAGGAAAAAATTATTTTTTGGATTACACTTTCTCGGTGTTAGCCAGAGTTACCTCTTCTTTCTCTTTGCACTGTTTCTGCAGTCCTTCGTTGGCTCTCTGCATCGTCTTGTTCATGAGATCTACAGGCAAAAGGAAAGCGTGCTGGTTTATACACGATACCAAGAGTCAATGGGACTCTGAGGATCCAGAGGAGATTCCTACCTAGCTGCATGTTATTTTCAGCAGTCAGGATATCTGAATTGGGACTTCCCAGAGGCAGCCGCCTCCCCGGCTGTTCATCGAGTTGCTTTTCCAACTGCAGTATTTTATTCTCTCTGTCCTGAAAAAAAGAAAGGCACGCGGTAGAATCAGTCTAAATTTCTGCTTTACCCGATGCACTACTGCACGTCCTTCAGCTATACTGCATGTGTATGTGCAGTTCAACATCACCTGGCAGGTGGAAGCTGTGATGGTTATGGTTGAGAAATGACAGTAAGGAATAACAGTCAGATCACACGACTTTCTAGGAGGAAGTGACTCTACGCAGGAGTCAACTCTTCCAGTCCGAAGATTTCCAAACTGTAGAAAGGAAACAGCGCATCTGTGTTTAATGCAGCTGCCAGTTAGCTTGCTAAATAAGGAAGAACGTATTTCATAAACCAAGTATTACCCTCAATCTCTTTTTCAGTACCTGTCAGATTGCTAGGGTGGCTTTTCAGAGTGAGAAATCAAACAAGTGTCACCATCCAGAAAAGAAGTTACTCCTCTAATCGCGGTTCTCTGAAGCTGCGCACTCAGATTTCACAGTGTGCTCTCCTTTGTCAGTTAACAATGGTACCTCTTGGGGATTTCAGCAGTTTATCATCTGACTTGCTACCACAACCATCTTGTTCTTTGAATCTTCCCTTATGCAGCCCGGTGGCCAGTGTAAGAGGCAGCTATAACTACAGAGAGCACTATGAAAACTCTCTTCCTTCACCCTAACATGGGGGATTAAACCAGAGTTTTAATCTCCAAGTGGTTTTAATTTCCAAGTGGGGAAAAAAGACAAGTATGAAGGAGCTGGAAAACTAGACACACTATGGTGTTGCTTGTCAGCACCTGAACAGGGAGTGGTAAAAGGAGAAATGTTTATATATCACAATCTACAACAGAAACCCACTTCCCTCATCTCTTGAAAGGAACCTGCCTACTAGTGGAGCGATTCATTTTATTGGTTCCTGGACAGGAGACTGCAGTGACGAAGAAAGCACCTCTGGTGTACACCAGAGTTCTATTCTTCCATTACAGACCTTCTGAAAAGGCTGAGACCCACTGGTCTCATCCCTTGCCTGGATACACTTTGACATCTATGCAGAGGCTAGAAGTGAAGACAGAGAGTTGCACATGGCCAACATGGAATAGCAACTTAGTGCTGCCAACTCGGGGCGGCTCTAGGTCCAAGAACATTCAAGGCATTCTCGCATGCATAAGGTTTGATTTCTCACCAGTTTCTTATCCTACAATCTTCCCTCTAGACCTTCAGAGCTGAGACTGTGATGATTTAAGCAGCTACCCTGTTCCAGTTCCCCACTGCCCTTTCAGGCTGCCTTTTTGCTCTGCACCCTCCAATCCCAAGGATCTCCACAAAGCCAGACTGCATCGGTCACATCGTACCTCAACTTTCTCTTGTTCAGCTAGAAATTCTTCTATGGGAACATAGTGGTGCTCGATCTGTTCCATCGCACACATATAAGCGTGTTTCTTGATGGCCTCCTTATACATTTCAAATTTGCTCTCCAGTTTTTCTTCATAACTGTCTTTCAGATCTTCCAGGCGGTTGCTGAGGAGAACACATTCATTTTATTATTTCTTATATCAGCTTTGCAGCTTTTACGGTTTGACTACACGTGCTCAACAGGCAATATTGAAGTTATTCATCTAACCATAAATAGTGAAGTTAAGAGACCAAGAAGCACTATACTCCCTTTTCTCCTTTTTATTCTCAGCAATCCTACAGACTTGCACCAAGGCATATAGCAAGAAAAGTGCTACAGAAGAATATATACTTAAGATCTGTCAAACAAAAGATTTATAAAAAAATCCACCAACATGCAGTGATAGATGGAAAAAATTAGCCCTGGTCTCTAAAGCACATTGCCAGGGGTGTCTTTGGAGTTTTGTTTCCATTAAGGATGAGTGCCAAATTTATTTACTTTGCCTTATTGTTCCATGACACATTACTCCTGCCACAATTATAAAAAATGGCCCAGCAGTGACACGGGAAATCACCTCAGCAGAGAAAAAACATCGCTGCTGTTTCATGTTTGGATGCCTCTGGCCAAACACAAGTGCAGGTGTGAAACCAGCGTGCGTTCACCTGGCAGCTTAACTTGGGGTTAGTCTCTGTCAGCAACGCAAACAGCAGGAAACTGAATTCAAGAAGCGAAGAGTTAAGAGGAAATGAATTCAGCTTGAGCAATCTGGACACACTTGTAAAAAAAATCCCAAAGTTGGTTACCTCCGTGCAGGCAGCCCCAATAATTTATAAGATAATGATGGTCCTTTTAAGTCATCCAGGAGAGCTCAAAGAGGTACAAGTCAAACTACCTTAAGGACATTAACAAGCCCCAGTGGAAGTTTTGGAACAGTCACAAGCCTCGGCGGAGGGGGGGTACCTGTAACGATCTCCTAAATACTAACAATGAGTCAGGACCATCTCCAGTAATCACAAATTAAACAGAGGGAAGTTCAGCGTTACTTTGTCACTGGATGCGGGGAGAGGCGAGCTGGGCAAGGTTATTTTAATGGTTTTTTTCATCAGAAGCCTTGAAACTGCCGGGCCCTAACGTCTCTAAGTAACATGAGTATGCACATCTTGCATATACATACATACACGTATAGATAAATGTACGCATTTATATATGTGGAATCCTTCCAGTCGTCAAGAGAACTGCAATATAACTTGCCTCCAGGCTTCCTCTGTTTCCAACAGCTGCCGGAACATTGCTTCTGCCATCTCTCTACGTATCTTCACCTCCAGAAGCAGCTTACTTTGCCTTTCTGCAACTAGCTTCTCCTTTAGGTTCTCTGTAGTCTTCAAGAGATCCTAAACGTAACGTATTCCAGCTCAGAAAAGGAGTTGGAAGCACGCGTTGATGCGTATGTCAAACGAAACGCTCGTACAGGCAGCCATCCAGAGGGCATTCCTACAAGCCTGTATTTTCAGGGGGGGCTGCACCAAAGGTTAAGTATTTCCAAACACAGTATTTCCTTCAAAAACAACCTTTCTCCACCTTGATGGTTTCTGCTCTCAAAACGTTTACTAAAATTTTGGCGTTTAAATATTAATTTGCACAACCTTTTACCGTGAAGTCTACTTGATTTTTAGTTTATTGCTATGAGATTGTACAGCTTTGTTTTTAAGATGCTGCATCTCAGCTTGTTCCTGCTGTTCCCAGAAGAGCACAAACGACTAAATAACGTTGTTTTAAACACACATACTGCTTTTGTTCTCTTCTTGTTGAGCAGCCAGTTGAATTCCAAATTTAGCACTTGACCTAACTAGAAAGCTGCAGGCAGCCTTCCACGACGACACTTGTTCCCTCAGAACGAGACCATTTTAGGTCCAGGTCTGCCTGACGCCGAGCAGAAACTTACAGTTCTCATTTGACACAGCCTCCGGCACATCTTGTATGGTAAAAAGCCTCTAATATTAGCACAAAGAGCAATGGCTTTCCTGGGTACACCTTTGAGTAGATGCGTATCTACCTCATGACTCAGAATGGTGATATCCACTTCCTCTTCCGCGGAGGATGCGGTGCTGTCAGGAAAGTCACCTACAGACGTGTTCGCATCGAAGTGCGCGATAGGTTTGCCGTCGCCTCCAACAAGTTTCGGTGAAAAACCACCAAAACTTCTGGGTAGGATCGTCTGGATTACCTGGAAAATCCAGCGTTGAACGCAGTGATTTATCAATGCTGTCAATATTGCAGATATCGGAATATCAGGAACAAGGGGCGCGAACGCGTTGCGGTATTGACGCTCTATTTAAGGATTGCAAAACAGTTTACACATCCTTTAGCAGACAAAACCCATCTATCAATACAAATATAAGCCTTCGGTACTCTAATAAAGTGAAAATGGGAAAGATCATCTAACAAACTTGGTATACTTGTCTGGAAAGGTGTCTTCTCTCCCCCTAAAATAAGGTTTTACCGTAGTTTCCTAGAAAGTTAATTAATAGCAGCAAATCCCTAAAACATTTGCTCCTTCCTGAAATACCGTGAGCAGATAATCAGAAAAATCTGAGATCATATTCATTGTGCTGCTACAGGCTTGGAACATGTCCAGTTCCAGATCCAATCCCCAGTTCCAGACTAGAAAAGGACTTTATTTCTGCCATGAAACACAGCATAGCTCATCATCCCACTCCCTGCAAGAAGCAGCTTCCAGGGAAGCTGAATGAACTTCAGACCACCTCCAAGTCCTGAATTTAGTGGAAGGCTGACAAGCCAAGCGAGCAGAAAAAGTGTGAAAGCATGGACATTTAGCAGAGGGAGTTTGGGATTCAAAGGAGAAGAGCACGCTGCCTTCAGGCAGTAACTTAGCAATAAAATGTCTTTGCTTTTTTGTTTCTTATTAATTACTTACACTTATCACAGAATCATTTTGGCTGGAACAAACCTTTAAGATCATCAAGTCCAACCATTAAACCAGCTCTGCCAGGTCACCGCTCGACCACATCCCTCCGCATCACCATCAACACCTCTGTTAAACCCCTCCAGGGATGGGGACTCCACCTCTGCCCTGGGCAGCCTGGGCCAGGGCTTTACAATCCTCTCTGTAAAGAAATTTTTTCTAATATTCAACCTAAACCTCCCCTAGTGCAACTTGAGGCCATTTCCTCTAGGAAATGAGGCCATTGCTTGTTACTTGGGAGAAAAGACTGACCCCCACCTCATTACAACCTCCCTTCAGGGAGTTGTCGACAGCCAGAGGGTCTCCCCAGAGCCTCCTCTTCTCCAGGCTGAACACCCCCAGGTCCCTCAGCCACTCCTCAGAGCACTTAACTTCTTACCAGGAATAGCTTTGAGTACAGGCGAGGCTCCCAAAAGCCTTTTAGAGAGAAACCACACACGGAGGAACTAATTTGATGCATCAAAAGTCCAAATCAGGCTCCAGTCCGTACAACCTCGTCATTCACAAACCCAGAGAACACAGAATAGCAGAGAAAGTAGGTGGACTCTCACCTGTTTGGCTATAGCTGAAAATTTCATGACATGTAGCGTTTCGTCGTATGTGGAAGCGTGCTGGTTAACGTTGACAATCATACAAGCTTTCCCTTTTCCACAGAAGAAGGGCTGAAACAGGCGCGTCAGTTTGCTCTCTCTGAAGGGAATATAGCTGGGCTTCATCCTCACGGAGAGAAGAGGAGTGAAATTGTGAAATGAAAGACCCCTACGTTGCATGATACTGTAACCTCCCTCTGACCATCCAGCCCCCTGGTAGGAGCGTAAAGGGATGCTTAGGGTTTCAACCTAAAACTTGGCATGTTGTCTACAGCTTGTCACTTACTTTGGATTTTGATTTTGTTTCAGTGCTGCAATGCATTTTCCAAGGATATGAAGAGAATTATTAATATTTCCTGCTTCTCTTAGTCTGTCTCCAAAGGCTTGTGTTTTATTACACCTCTCTGATCCAGCCAAGTCACAGAACGACAACCTGCAGGACAGAATCATCCAGAGCACACATATGAAAATAGAACTGCAAGTCTTTTTATTTCTTTACGTGTCTGCAGTGTAAATGAGGGACTCGTTCCAGCCTACCCAGATCACAGAACAAGTTGTACTTTAATGCACCAGTTCAGGCTCTGGAACCGAGATACAACACGCTGTGTCTGCCCCTTCTGGATACAGAGCCATTGGTTCACTCATGCAAGAAAGAGGCCACGAGTCCTCCCCAGATCACCTGGGAGCTCTTTGTTTGGCCACAGCAATTACAAGCTCCTATCTCAGGCCACTGAACTGTCCCTCACGGTACAATAGGTTGCAGTTGGAGGCAATTATCCTGGATAATCAAGAAATTTCATCACCATTACTCTATATTAAGAAAGCCCTCGAAATACAGGAAGCTCTGGAAGACAGATAAATTACATAACCAAACTATTACTCACTTACATGTACATTCATTTCCATAAAATAACACCTTGGTAAGATCGGAGCCTCTACGCATTAATACTATACATATTATTAAGGCACCTATTTCAGCAGCGTGAAAGGCTATGATCTTACGATCTTTATCCCTTTCAGCACAAGATGAAGAGCTTTTTTCTTCCTTAAGCAACACACAAACTCTGTCATCCATCTAACAGCTGCTGCAAGCTTTGCCAGGGGACTCCACCAAGACAGGAATACAGATGCAGCCGTTTCCTCATGTTGTCTTTCCTCAGAGTATTTATCTCTGTAAGATCTGACGTTAAAAGGTGTTATCCCACAGCGAGGTATGTTTATCACCTTCACTGCTCAGCGGAGACAAGAGAGGAATCGGTAGGAGCTAGGACTGAACTAAAACTCTGTTAGAGGCTGTCCTCATTTTTCCACATCAAGCTAAATGGAAATTTAACTGGAAAAAAAAACCCAAAACAGACCAAAACAAATAAAACCTAACTGAATGACTTCAAGCCAAAAGATTAGGTCACTTCCTCTACACCACAAAAGAGCAGAGAGGTGTAAGCACTCGGCGTGGCTCGCACAGGGTGCGCCACAGCACTGTTCTAGATTAGCAGTTTTTAAGCAGATCACTGAATTCTCTCTTACTGTAGATGTACCATGGACTGTACACGTCTGCGTCTGTCCCTGTCGGGTTCCCAACCAGTTCCACGCAGCCAGTGGACTTCTGATTCCCTTCTCAGGTCCCAGAAGTTTATTGAAAGAAAGTTCACCAGTTTCGCATTACACCTTACCCACTTCTCTAAAATACTGACATTCTGGTGACCAGCCGAAGCGTTCACTTACTCTGAAACTCCAAGAACACATGGCTGATGCTCATCAGTCAGCTTTAGCAGCCTGATTGAAAATATGCTGTGACTGGAATGGAAAAAAAGTCCTTCTTAATAACCACAGTTATGAAAACTAAGCAAAGTCACTAAAGCAAAGTAAAATTTGTTTGCTACAGAAACTTCAGTGCTGAAGAAAGAACAAGAATCCATTCACTCATTTAGTCACCTTTGCAACATGCCCATTCAGCAGCAAAAACTGCAACAGAAGTTGTGTTTTGTGACTTTCTTTCAATACAGGAAAGAGAAAAAAAAAAAAAAATCTCTCTGAAGCCTACAAGCTGTCCTGAGAAAAAACAGGCTGGTTCACTTAAGTCTACTGATCAGAAGAGGAGTCCTCAGGTAGCCACTTTGTATACAAACTGGAGGTAGTATCTGAACTCAAGTCCAGCTGAAGAATTAACAGGAGGGGGCTAAAGGGGGTAAGTTAAGGTTTGACAGTCCTGCAATTCTGCCCACTTCACCACACAGTTATGTGTTCAGCTTTGAAAGTATTCTGTTCTCCAGAAAGGTTGAATTCAGTTACTCTATTTTAGACATCAAGCTACAGAGGCAGTGGACGTGCTGTTAGAGATGAAAGAGAAAGTCCCAGAACCAGAAGTGCCCGGTTTATCCAGTAAACCACAAGCATATATTTAAAGCAGTGCTTTACTCCTCGGCCCCAAGAGCAGAACTTAGAAACAAGCTAAGTGGAAGTCAATCCATCCTCTGCGAGGTACTGAATGACTCGCTCCTTCCTACATCCCCCACTGACAGGATCCAGGTTTCCAAGGATGATACTGCTGGTGAGTAAGAATTATCCAGCTTGCTCTTTAACATCCTCGGGCAGCCATTCCCACTCAGCGCCGTCAGCGTTTGCCAAGCTGTACAGCCCTGTTGGCACTCAAAAATTATTGGGATCCATCTTCTTACTTGTCCAAAGCCATGAAGAGCACCCCAAGGCCAGCTACTACTAAAGCTATACGACCCCTCCCAGCCTTCTTTCAGAAAGAATTTCATCGTAAAACCAGAATACGCAAGGGAGGTCTTAAACTACTATTGAAGAGTGGCTTATTTCAACCATATTCTATAACCTCCTCCTCCCTTCCCCTTACACGAAAACAGAGTATGCTCATAAATAGAGAAACAAACCTTCTACTCGATTGCTCGTTCATTCTAGTACAAGCAAAGCTTCGGTTCTTGTTTCCTATTCTTAGCATTTTGCAGGCTTCTTCAATGCTCTGAATGTTAATCCACTTTAAGTCTGTGAAGAGAGACCTTTTACATACACTTCTGATCATCAAAGAAATGCCGTGAAACTGCCGAGGCCAAAATTATTACCTTTAATATAAGAATTCCCTCCTTGATCCTCACAAATTCTTAGAACTCGGCGTCTCTGGGGTTTTGATGCAGACAATACACTTAACAGGTCGTACACGTACTCGTTATAAATCTCACAAAAGGAAATCCACAGGCATGCTTGTGTTCTTTGGTGTATGTTCATCCGATATATGTCAAGCGGAAAAAAGTTCTTCTCTGCAAACCCAAAACAGAGAAAGAGTTCAACGGTCAAATTACTCATAAGTTTTAATTACAGTATATAGCACCTTCTAAAAGGAGGAGGCTTCTGCATATATCCGTGTTGTACAATTAGCTACACAGTACTGACGAACTTTGAGCTTACCCAAGAACACTCAGACTCCTCAGCAGTCCCCTGTAACCAGAACACGCCCAAGTTTGAGCTACTGCCCCCTCTACCACAAGCTTCCAGCAGTTAATACATCAGCTCTGCAGAATTAAGCTTCCCTCTTCCCCCAAAAGGAGCAAAACTATCAAAATATTTTTACATACTTAATCTACAGAGTTAAGCCATTAAAATTTGGTTAAAAACCTACGTAAGTTTACTTTGTAGTATAGTATATTCTTTAATCCACCAATAGTTACCCACTTACATTGCTAAGTTTCTACCCTTTTATTTTCTCCCCTTTATTTTACCTAGTGAATCAGAAGGAAGATTTTTTGAAGCACACTTGGAAGAATCCGACTCCACATCACATGTATTTGTTATAGTATTTGAGATGGTCTCTGCCTCCTTGAGAAAACAAGAGACCATTACACCCACGGGAAAAGACTACGAGAATAAGACGTTAAACAGCGTCACTTTTAAGATTTCAGTATTGAAGTGGTGTTAAACCACCCTTACTCAGGCTGTAAATTAAATGTTTTTAACAACATGGGCCTAAAATCAACAACTGTTCTTTCCCTCGCAAGAATTATTGTTCTCTGCTACTCCCAGCAACCTGCTTTGCTGCTAACTTGAGACTTACTTCAGAGTTCTGGGAGCAACAGGGTCCTCTGTCAGGCTGCGACAGCCCTGAACGCCTGTCGGAACAGCTGGACAAATCTGAACTCTACTTCAAAAGAACCGGAGCAGCTTCTTTCGGAGGCAGATGCCAAGGTGGTGGGCCATGGAGAGGGTAAAGCAGCAGAGATCCGCGATTTTCTTGGTGTAAATCACGGGCTTGTGCAAGGATGACTTTAAGAGCTCAGACGGAGCGAAACGACAGCTCCATGAAGGACAGGAAGATCTCAAAAACCCACCGTCTATGGTGGCTTAACTCAGACCCAACTAAAAGGCTGTGAAAAATCCTGTCTAGATAACAGCATGGTTTAAGTACACACATTTACTGAATTTCTTTACATCAACAACATTATTTCAAATCCTGCCAAGACTTGTCAAAGCGTAGGCTTCAAATTACTCCTAGGAAAACCAGCGTGACAAAGCATCACTCCCACTGCGTAGAGATTCCAGCGTCTCCACACACTACCTCCCTCCCCATATTTTACACACCAGCACCAGACTTCACGAGGACATCCACCCCGCTTTCCCCAAACCGGTCCTGATAAAGGGTCATTCCACGGTAGGAGAGGGGAACGGATTCAAAGGTGTAAATAAACCGCGACGCTCTGGCTATTCGAGTGCAGTGTCGAGCGCATCGCGGATTGTCTGCTGGTGCCACTCGGTATGTCCAAAAGGGGATTTTTACCAACCAAAAAGCGTGAAGCCACGCTTTCAGATCTTCCATTTTAAAGATAAATAGCGCGCAATTCCACTGTCATTTATTTTGGAAGCGACCATTTTGCAAGGACTGCCCCTACATTTCTGTTCCTTGAAGGAAGATGACTGTGAAAACAAGCAGGAACTGGAACGGACATTGTCTGCCAGTGACAGAAGCTGACATTTAATAGCAAATACGAGGACAGGTGGGAAGAGGAATGCAAGTAAAGCAGCTCTTAAGCCAGTAAAACACAGTATTTAATCCCATGAATAGAAAGGGGAAAGAAAGAGAGGGTGTGAATCACGCCAAGTGAGAGCTTTTGCAGCAGCACGTTAAATACAGGGTATTGCCGTAGCTCAGAGCAGTTCAAACCGAGCGAATGAAAGGAACAGCAAAGCTCTTTCTGCGTGACATGTAAACCGAGCCTGGGAAAAGGGCCTGCAGGAATCCGTGTAAACCAAACCCAAGCCCACCAAACCGTATCTGTGCTTAGATTTCAAGCTCGAGCGAGCATCCGAACAGTGATGCTATTCATTCACCAGCTCTCCAGCAGCACGGCTCCAGCACTGGGGATCGCTGAGCTGTCACTGTGGGAGCATTGTCACGCCTAAGCAAGGTCTTGCAATGTATTATTATTTTCTAGGAGCATTTTTACCTTCCCTTCCTGATGGTGGAATCTTGCTTGCTTGCTTTTCCCCGTAGCGCAGCAGCATCTAGATCACCTACTGCAACACCCAGAGGCTCAACTATTAATGAAGTGTGATTAAACTGTGATTTAACAGAATGCAATTGGTATAGAGATAATGTCAAAACACGATGTTTCACCCCTTGTTCTAGACCTTGAGCTCCTGCATGTTCCTTCTCACAAGCTTGTCTTCAAAAATATTTACCTACTATCCTCCCAACCATCTCGATTTTTGACACCCACCCCCTGCACACACAAACGCACAGAGTGAGCTTTCAAGATACTCTCACAATAAATCTGCCATCTTTAGCATCCTTTAGATTTTTCATCCGAGATCTTCCCTCAACAGTTAACCAGACTCAGACTAAACAAAGTTTGGTTTGCAGAGTTTAAACTGAGCAACGGAATTTGACTCCTAGGAGGATATTCTTCCAGAGCTCACTGCAGTGCTTCAACAACGCTGCTGTTAAAGACCACAGAAAAAAGAAAACCCCATCGGTCATTACTTCTGTACTTCCCAGAGTTGGTTTGAATGACAATCAGCCGAGCCCACCACATTTTGGGATTAAACGCCCGGAATCACAGTCCAAATCAAAAGCGTTCTGAACAAAGGGAAAAGCAGTCAGATATCTTGTGACAATTTGCTGCTGGGCTGGGAAGCACAGGACGCGCACAAGGGTGCGTTTTTCTGGTGAGACCTGTTTCTCATGCTGGAAACAGAAATTACGAGATAACACGTACAGGAGGCTACCACAGCAACAACAACTCTCTTCTACCTACAACCTTCAGAGACCGGAGTGAAAGCCTCACCCAGCCCTCTAAAGCAGGCTGTAGCCCTTCTAGGAAAGTCATTTTGTGGAATCTCTCTTTACTCACTGCATCAGAGAAGTTTCTTTAGGAAGTTACGCACATCACAGCTTTCCAAACTCTCCAACCTGCCTTAAGTCTTCTGCCAAAAGAGGCTCTTCTGCTGCCCTTGCTGCCCCTGCTAAGAGGCTGCCATCATCTCTCCTTTGAGCCAGTGCCCTGAGACCCAGCCTGGGAACCTGACCCAAAATAAGATCCACTTCACAGAAAGCTCTCGGGCTTCCCAAGGGCTTAGTGTCACCACAGTGTCAGAAGTTCTCTAGAAAGCCAGGTTTTGCCTTTGCAATGGCTTTTGGCTTGACCTGCGTGCTGCGTGCTGCCTGCTGCAGAAGGCGCTTCCAGTTTACCCCAAAGCAGCCAGTAGCCTTATTATTCCAAGGTTCACCAAGCATCCACAGAGCAGATTCAGATAAATCTGAAGAATCGGTAGCGAAACAGATTTTGTTAAAGACAGTCTAATCTAAGACAGGAAGCCTTTACGAAGCTGCATTCTTTACCAAGGAAGTATTTGGCGTGCTGCCTGCTGCAGAAGGCGCTTCCAGTTTACCCCAAAGCAGCCAGTAGCCTTATTATTCCAAGGTTCACCAAGCATCCACAGAGCAGATTCAGATAAATCTGAAGAATCGGTAGCGAAACAGATTTTGTTAAAGACAGTCTAATCTAAGACAGGAAGCCTTTACGAAGCTGCATTCTTTACCAAGGAAGTATTTGGCCAC
>NW_010421673.1:4423-4801 GCF_000710305.1 Buceros rhinoceros silvestris | reverse complement strand
GCGGTTTTTATGGCTTCTTCTTGCTTAACTTGTGCATCTTCTAGTTTCTTCACATCGTTGCTCAAATATGGTTTGAAGTTCATCTTCAGGTATTGTCTTCCCCGTACGTGGTTAAAAATCACAACAAGCGAGCGAGGTAAAATACCAAAATCTCTTGAAGTCCCTTTAAAATTACAAAAGATAAAGTGTAGACCTTCATTTAAAGTCCTCAGTGGGTTTTAACCGGGTTGTTATATCTGCTTTTATACCTTGGATAGTGAAGGTCTTGCCCGCATTGGTCACCCCGTAAGTAAACACCAGTCCGTTCACTCCGTTAATGAACGCTCTTACTATGTCTTTCATGGAGCCTTCAAAAAACTCACTCTGTGTAGTTTCTGG
>NW_010421673.1:0-4274 GCF_000710305.1 Buceros rhinoceros silvestris | reverse complement strand
GGGGGGGGGGAGAAGAAGAGTGATAAATGGCATAAAGAAATTTAATACATCAAAATATTAAGCACTGATTGATAGCAAACAGTTTTTCAGAGCAAGCCAAGCAGGAGATACCAGCTTTGTTTTCTGTCTCGCCTGAACCCCATCTGATACGACGTTTTCTGTTGGGTTCTCACAGGAGAGAGAATCACGAGAGGTTTAATTCTGAGAGGCACTCAGGCTTGCACTTAGTTCTGTATATTTTTTTTTCGATACTGCAAGAGCTCTTGCAGTAGGTAACAGAGTTAAGCAGCTGACTGCTTAAACTGAGGTTTAAGCAGTTAAGGCTGCTGTTCTCTCAGCAGTCAGCCCACAAACACACACTTTCGTAAGTCCTTTTAAGCATGTGATTTCCTGTAACACTTCCCAGATGAGGGCATCTGCAGGAACAGCACAACCGCAGGGAGCCCGTGCCTGCCTGCAAGAAGCTTCTGTGGCATCTAATCAAAGAAAACAATAGAGCTGCCAAAGCAGATTCCTCGTCTCAGCCAATAGGCACCTCCATTGTCACGCTTGGCACCCAACAGGAAACAACACGCAGCCTGGTTTTTTAAGGCAAGTACCACCACGCGTAATCCAAAGCGGAAAAATCATGTTGCATGATAGAGTAGAAAATTCCATTTTTACCATTCCAGTGGAAAAAAACCCCAAAGCTATAACTAAAAATGAGGAAAAAGTTGGCCTACCTGCGAAAAGGTGAATCTGTGCACAGAATGGCCAATGCCTCTTTCACTGGTTTTCATCGCAGAAGACTCTTTGGGTGCATTAAGAGTTACTGTCTGGGGATCTTCAATAGTTACACAACCCTTAGAAAACACAAGGTAAACCAAAACACCACACAAAAAATGTTTAGGGAGAAAACTACCTGAAAAAAACCAAACCCAAACAACCCCCAAACCAGTGTTTTCATCTTTATACCAGAGCTAGGAACAGTTGCAAAAAAATGTATATACTCTTTTGAGACTACAGAGAAAGGCACTTCCCATGAAAGCCAGCGCACAGACAACGTTAAAGCAGTTGTCTGCAGTTTTCCAAGAGCTTTAAAAATTTTCTAGGATTCCTTCCAGCAAATGTTGTAGGTCTTTTAAACTTCCTAAACCCTGGTATTTTGTGACTGGGGCTCACAGTGAAAACAACGATATATAGAATTACAGGGTTGCGCACTTCAGTCATCTCCAATGTGAAACAACCTACGACCAGCATAAATAAAGTAAAAAAAGAGTCTGAAGCGTTATCCTTTGATTGATAGATGGCGTTGTCAGCAATGCAGGAAACCGAATTAATTTCAAGAAGAATTTGATTGCCAAGATTGATGTTTTTGTGCAGAGGCTGGCCAGAGCTGGTAAGAATAAAACCCACGTGTGGCACGTACAGCTCTTCCCAAGAGTCTCCATTCACAGCCCTGGTTATCTCGAAGCCTTAAGCAGCTGGGTGTTGAATTTAGACCGATCTCTTGCTCACGGTGCCAGGCTCTAAAGCCTTTCACGTTGCTCCCACATAGCCAGGAAGAGCAACGCTGGCCAAATGTACTCAATCCTAGAGAGCTACGGGAGAACCCAACACCTGCAGCACGTGCCATCAGCTGCCACCAGCCTCAGAGGGGCTCACGAGTCAAGACTGCAGAGCTGGAACCCAGCCGGTTACACGTCGCTCTCGTCTCCCCCAGTGAACCCCGCGGGTAAGCTGAGGGAGTCGGACTGTTTCTGGCACTGCACACGTGGTTTATACTCGAAGAACACAACTCCCTGCTCCCCAGCAGAGCGGCTCCGGAGGATCGCTGGCCGTCGTGTCAGGAATCTGGAATTTCACCCAGAGCTCTGGAGCTTTAGGTGCAGGGTTCATTAGCTCTACAAGCAACGACGGATCAGTCTACAGCTGTAAGAAACAAGGCTTGGCTTCTCCTTTTTCCTTTTCTTGTTACATATTTGAAACAGAGATGCTTTCCTAAAATGACGATACACAGCAGGGAGGAAAAACAACCTAAAAATTACATTGATCTCTCATTGATTATGAGATAGCAAAGAGGCTTTGGTAGGGTGGGTGGGTTCTTTTTTATTTGTTGCCGAGAATCTTCCTCACGGATTCAGATGTTAGTTAAGAGCGTAGAAAACACTGCAAATGCCTGAAGATCTTTCAAGCGTTTATAGTTTTTCAGAGGCTGAGGAAAAAGCCTTCAGACCATGCAGAACAGGTTATGCAGCTAATATGCTGGAAGATCAACTATTTCATCATGAACTATATGAAGACAAGACCTTTAAAAGCATTTAGTTCAAACTTCACTTACTTTTATCCTCCCTCCCTGCTTTAAGCACAATAATTCCACTAACGGCCAGAAATTTCCCATTCTAAAGAGGAATGAAATAACTCCTAAAACAACACCCGAATTACCCCTGGAACTGCATAATCTCTGCCACGAAACTCCTTCGCCTCTTGAGCACTTCTTGAGTACCGGGTCGAGAGTGACAGCAACTTTAATTAATGTCCCCCGATGGAATTTTGTAAAGCTACAGGTGTGCATGTCTGTACCATACAAATCGGTAAAAGTTGTGATAAAATAAAAATCGTGTTTATCCAGGTGTCCACTAATTCTATTTAGAAGCAGGAAATGGCTTTTACAAAAGAAAGTCACAGCTTACAATACTCAGTGTTCTCTGGAGGAGAAGAAAAACTTATTTCGTAGTTCTACAACTCACCTGAGGTTCGTGGTTTTCCAGCTCTGCTGCAGAAAAGGGTCTCACTCTCAGGAAGACTTTCAAAGGCTGATATGTCTGTTCATTAAGGAAAAAAAAAAATTACATGGTTATAATGGTCACTTTTTAAGCAGAGCACCCCCCAAATCACACCACCACACACCTCCGGTGCAGTATTTCCTAGTTTATCGCACTGCCTCGCTTTCTCCTTCCCTGTCAAGTTCAGACCCGAAGCTGCAGTTTGCTTTACCTCCCGATGTCCTTAGCTAACCTCTTTTTCGTGTCTCCATGTGTGTGTGTCCCCATTAATGTTCTTTTTACGACAAAACCCAATTATTTTGGTTTTAGAAGGCCACACAACCGCAGGCACTGCTTCCACCTGCTGGTCTCCCTTGGTAGGGAATTCAAGATGTTATTTTCGATTATTTCTGTTATTTTCCAGCTCTGCGCTTTCATTCTGCCCAGAGCACGTTCAGTTCATCAACTGACACATTCTTAGCCTCCAAAGATCACTTCGTTGCCACCAGCCAGGCACTAGCTCCTCATCTTCCCCCCAGTAACAACCATGAACCAGTTCTCAGTTGCTAAGGTGGGCTTTTCCAACCCATCCCATCCAAATAAGATCCCTCCGTCTAGGTGAAGTGATAACAGCGAAGAGTTTTTTAGGTGGATTCCAGCATTCCTTCCTTTCTCACACAGCTTATTCGACAACTTGATAATTCAGCAGGTGGGTTTAGCAGAGCTCTCCACAGCCCTCCCTTGACCAGGGCTCTCAAAATGAAGTCACCTGAGGGAAGTCCATCAGGAACCCACCACCCTAGAAGAGCCACCTCTGCTGTTCTACACAGCGTTACAGATTTTTATTTCCAAGCACCTAATGAGCTTTCAATAAGGATCTATTTCCTTTTGTAGCTTCCTAAAAAAAACCCACTACAGTCACGTTACACCCAAAGGGCAACTCCTGAAGTCCTTTACTTCGTTCTCAGGAGCTTACACAACACATCACACAGCCAGGAGCAGATGCAGCTGGTCCGTGCTGTGATCTGCTTGTAAATAATGAGACAGAAGCAGAAAATTCAAACACATCTCAGGGGGCAGGCAGGTGACTGCAGTTCTCGTCAAAGAAATACTGCCAGAATTCAAGCTTAAAAGAAAAAAAATGAGAAGACATATGACAAAACCAAGCCACACCTCCTGCTCCTCGGCATTAGGCAATGCTGTTGACTCCATAGGTGAGGGTTTACCCGCTACGCTCAGAAAAGAAACTGATTCCAACACAGCAGAGACTTCTGCAGAGGCGCAGTTTCCCCCCTCGTTATCCATTTTCTGCACCAAAGAACTTGCAAGGAAGAAAAAAAAAAATCAATCACTTTCAACAGGTAAAAATACACAGGGAGCAAATCAGAGCCGAGGGCAGCTTGGAGACGAACGCGCACGTCCGAAGAAAAAAAGCTTCTCTAAAGAGGCGGGTATGCAGGGACCTTAAAAAGGCACCGAGACACGCAAGGAGAGCGTATCAACCCGGGCATCGCTCTGCGCCACCTGGAA
>NW_010421672.1:12058-29444 GCF_000710305.1 Buceros rhinoceros silvestris | reverse complement strand
ATATGTGTGTGTGTGTGTATATATATAAAAAGCAATTTCTACAAGCTTGCCGAGAGTTTCTTCCCCTCTGATTCAGAACTGCGCCTTAGAAAAGACGCGTCTCCGCCGGCCACACAGCTCTCCCCGCTCCCCCCCGCCCGGCACTGGGCTAAGGGAGTTGGTGGCTGCGGGTTTTGTGCACGTTGGCGGGTGTGACGAGTGGGGACACTGACGGGCGATAGGAGTTTACAGGCCGGCCACAAAGATAAGCCAGCACAGCCATAAGCACTAACAGAAGGCATAAAGAAATTGCAGAGTAGGAACACGCTGAAAGACGCTGATGGACTGCTCTTGAAGCATGCTTTGTGACATGGTCACACCCATTGGAGTCACTGAGGGCTCTAAATGTAAAACAGATACCAACAAGTTTCATACATGGACTCACGCCTAAGTACACAGGATTATTTGGGCATTGTTCTGATGAAAAGCCTCAAATATATCAAATGTCCACTAGCTAAGAAAGGGAGTGTACAACCCTTTAGGGAATTCCAACAAGTATGGAAAGGTTTATTGCAGGGAAGTGAGGAAAACAGAAGGAAATAAAACAGATTGGCGAAAGAGACAACAGGCAGTGCTACCCAAAAATATACGTTGATAGATTAGACCAGTTTTGTCAAATCATCTATTCAGTTGGTTTTTCCTTTGTTGTACAACAGTCAGCTGGTTGTGAAGCCTGCCAAATGTAGTAGGATATGCCCAAACATATATTCAGCACTACTTTTCTGGATTTTGATTATATGGTGTCAAAATACATATGAATTAGAAATTCATGAACTGATAGAAAAAATACTATTCATCGGCTGGTCTTTGAGCTGTCTGGTATCTCATGCTGAAATCGAGGCTTAAAAAATGAAACAATTTCATGCAACTTAAAATACTTTCAGTAGAGTATCTGTCAATTCAAATACAGTAACTAAAGTGTTGGAAACGTCTACAGAGAGACATGAAGACCAAACTAGATTGGAATGGGATGCAAATATATTTCTTCATTATTCTCTCTAATCTCCTAAAAATGTTGAGCTTTGACATTTAAGAAAAAATTGAGAATCACTTGTTTAGCTTTAATTTGCATGGATTTGGTGTGACTAGCTCTCAGGATTTAAGTGGTTGCTCATTCTGGTCACAGTGGTACCTAGAACATCAATATTACTAAGTTTCACAGTCACAGCATCTTAAGAAGTGAAGATCTAAGCTCCGAATCTTCTGATGAAAGCATTCATGGATGAACTTCCAAGGATGCCAATTTGTCATTAGCTCATGAGGCTAGCAGGTCATCTCGGTATTACGTTCATAAAAATTGACTAAGTTTTCTGTGGATTGCTTAAATGAAGCAAATCTTCCTATTCTTTACTTGCAGAGCAGCATATAATAAAACCATAAATCTGCCTCCTTATGTGCAAAAAATGTCATGTGGCTTAAACCACACAGTATTTATTTATGATCAATTTTGGAGTATTTTTACCAGTTAAAAATATCTTTTTCTCTACTTTTCAGGAATCCTTTACTCATTGCCACTGTTATATTTTCAAAAATTTGTGTTTAGTTAAAGGGTATTGTAAAACCTTCAGTTTTATGTTGAAATGTTACAGATCAGAAGACGTCTGTTTCATAGTGCTTGTCAGTTCCATACAGGGAATCACAGAATTATTACAGATGATCATTGTAGGTTCCTTCCAATTGAAACAGTCCCCTTCCCTTCCCTTCCCTTCCCTTCCCTTCCCTTCCCTTCCCTTCCCTTCCCTTCCCTTCCCATTTTCCAGCAACCAGTAACTGACTTGTCAAAGTTGTAGTTAGAATGAGGTTAGAATCTCTTTTACCAGCTACAGTTTTTTTGCTATTTTTCCATGCTGGTCAAGTCGTTGAAGATCCAAGCCTTAGAACAGGACATTCCAAACGAGTTACAGAGTCCCTCAAAGCATTTGGATGAGTTTTTCAGAAGCCTGATGGCTGTTCATCTTGTAAACAAACAAAAATGCTGAGATAGTCCATCCAGGTTTGGCCTGGCAGCTAATTTAACTGACTCTTGTGGGAGCTTCAGAAATATCCCCTCAGAAGTTACCAGGAGTAATACTGACAAATGTGTTCAAGTAATTAGTGTTTGAGCAGCACTAACAAACCAAAATGATCCTTTTACTCTTTTTGCCACAGAATTCCATGTCTAAGGTGCAAAAACGTTTGACCTTTGCTATTCAGGTCATCCATAATTTATCTTTGCAGAAATTGAATAAGACCTGACCTAGAAATAATCTTTACTCACTCCCCACCCTGGAGACAGCTTTCATGGAGATAGCACAGGTTTTGTCCAAAATTCTGTACTGGTTATAGGCCAGTCATTATTACCTGTGCAATGCAACTCTATCGTGCTTCAATCCATAGACACGTTGCTTCTGTGAGTCGTAAAGTATTTTTATAATTTAAAGCCTTTTGTAACAATTTTTGAGAATTGTGGAAGGTTGGGGCAGTAGTTGGAACTGGTGAAGGACAATTATAAAATTTTACTGCTTGCACTTTTTATTTGCCTTGTGCTTTTTCATGTTCTTCCCCATTGCTCACTAGCATTGTCAGCGAATATGTATGCAATGACAAGAGAAAGACGGGATGTGCGGTTTTCTTAGATTCAAAGCATATCTTATCAAGAGAAGCCAGTTCTTTATATCTTTTCAGGCCCTAGGCACTGACTAGAAGATTCCTCCTACATTTATCAAATGCAGATAAGGGGTAGCACTTCTGGGACACCATTTTTGCTTCTTCATCCGGATAGCTGATCATTAAGGTATTGTGCTGAAGCAGAAAAAAGGAATAGGGTTTTTGTTGAAATAGAAATGTGCTAAGTATGCTGCTTTGGTTCACAAAACAAGTGTTTGTAAGGGAGTTATAAAATCAAGCCAGCTGCCAGGCAGTAGAAGGAAGGGGCAGCAGCCTTAGAAAGTGCTAAAACAGGAAAAGCACGGTGTCAACAGTGGTGAGTTTCCTAGATCTCTGTCCCAGAGCATGGAAATGTGCTGTAAGAGTGTAAATGTGTAAGAGGCAGGCAACACACGTACATACCCAAAGCTGAGGCTAACTGAAGATCCAGAAGATAGTCAGGAAAACTGCCAATGTATGAGTCTGAACATGGAGCATCCAAGTAAACATGTTACAAAGTATTTTCCCCATCTGACTTGTGGCAAGCAGCTGTTCCTGGGGAATGGCTGGTGAGCCTGCGATGTGGCAGGCAGTGCTTCCCCTGCATCTCAGGGCCAAGCCATTCTGTGGAGCAATTCTAATGAATTTTAGCTTCCCCTTCCACGCTTCCTTTATCTCTTCCTGAGAAGAATATGCACTTACTCTTCCCTAAAAATATAATATTCATAAGAACACAATATTTCTTGCCCCACGCAGGCAGGAATAAGGTATTTGTACTCCCAGTTCTCTAAATGAGTTAGGTTATACTAACCAAAGCAGTTCTTAATAACTGTACCATTGTAACTCTTTCACTCTGCTAGGATTCCTAATTCCTCTTATTATTACAAACACCTATTTTTGCAGTTCATTTTAGTCTCTTATTATCCAAAGCAAGCAGTTTGACTGCTTTAAATTTATTTAATCTATAAAGATTAGAATGCGTTGACAGAAAATTGGAAGAAAGTATTCCTGGAAGTTTTTTTTGTTATCATTTTGTAACTTCAGTAAAGCCAAAATAAATACTAAAGTTACAGTTGCATATATGCCAAGTCTAGCAACCAGAAAGCTTCAAGTGGTCCCCTCTGAAAATCTAAGACTGTGAAATAGCTGCAAAACAAAGATGGTTCCTTAAGTATCTCTAGCATTGATTTTAAATACTGGAATACTTGTTTCCTTCTTTTAGTACTCATACCCTATGCCGTCTGCACATCAGGAGAGACACCTGGAATTCATGTCGATACTCAGAAACTTCCATCAAGTATGAATAGGGCTAGTTGAGAATTTCTATAGCTTTTCAAAATTAATAGTTTTTTGCAGGAAGCATCTGAATTCTCTGTTTTAGCAGGGACTAAATAAATTTCTGCAGTTCATGGAGATAAATAAAAGGTCCAGAAAAGGTTCAGATACGCTGTGCAATTATAATTAGTGACACTTTACTACATACATATCGGATCAATTCACAGACCTTTCAGAATAAAAAAGGCTTTGTAAAGGTTTTGTACTGGTGACTGTGGCAATACTTGGCAGTTAGGAAAGTCAGTGACTGTTCTATAAATTCTTCTGTGGTTTGACTTTAGAAAACCACATTCTGACTACTTCTTCTCCTTTTCACTCCTATCATTTTGTTTTTGTATATTCTGGCAACAGCATAAAGCTTGTATCAAACAACACTAGGTAAAACCCAACATGAATACGCTAGTCTAGTACTAGACGAATGCTTTCCCTTTTGTAGGCAGAGTGCCCAGAGACTTTTCTTGACAGCAGTTCCTTACAACTAAGAAAATACCCAGTCTACATGCCACCCTATATGGGTGTCCTTTATATCAGGTATTCCTAATAGCAATGTTTATCCTAACTGGGAAGCAAATTAATTTGTTCATTAGCTGTTCCGTCGTGTGGGAGAGCTGTCACAGTTCCATAAGGAAAAAAAAGTTTCTTGCTAGTTTCTTTTTGGCAGTCTTCAGTTACTGTTAAGTAATATAAATGGTATTTTTTTCAATAACGAGAGGAAAATAAAAATGACAATAAAATGAGCAAGAAGAGACTGTGCTGTTAAAGTAATGGGACATATTAAAAAAAAAAAAAAGAATAAAGAAACATTTCCCCACACTGAAAAGGAAAGT
The DNA here is from genome assembly GCF_000710305.1 of Buceros rhinoceros silvestris. NCBI lineage: Eukaryota > Metazoa > Chordata > Aves > Bucerotiformes > Bucerotidae > Buceros > Buceros rhinoceros. Next base: position 24,618 of record NW_010421672.1, on the reverse strand, counting down.
TTGGGTGAAGTTACCTAATTGGGAATGTTGACAGAAGTGGCTAAGATCCCTTTAATTCTATGTTTGAAATGCTTTACTCGTGTCAGCAGTTCACATATATATTTACATTTTTAAATATATACGTATACATATATTCTTTTTCCCTTGGGCATCTAATGCTAGTGAAAATAATGGAAGCATGAGTTTTTCAGCCTTAACCTTTTAAAGCACACACTTGGTCCAGTTACTTAAGACTGCATTTGATCTAATTACTTGAGGCTTCATCTGCACTCTGGAAGCTATGGTGTGAGTGCTAAGCACCCCCTGAAATACACAGGTAGTAAAGGAACTCAGAATTTCACACAAATAGTTATTTAGCCTGATTTTTGTAAAACAGAAAACTGTCAGTAAATGCTTTTCCTGATGATAAAGCAGTTAGCTACTGCCTATGAAAAGTGAAAAATATTTTTGTCTTCTGTATTTTATTCATCTGAATTTATAAATGGGAGGTAAACTACATTTTAAGAAGTGACTTCTGTTTTTTCAAAGCAATTTTGTTTCTCTTGTACTCATGTCACACTTTGGTGCCTGCAGAGATAATTATGCTGGGCACGTGCACAAGAATACACTTACCTCTGTAATGGAAATCACATGAATATCCTCAGAATTTCTCTACAAATACTGTTATTCATCAGATTAAGAGATTTCCAAGTACCTAATACACATTATGAAAAAGATAAGTACTCTAGAATCATCATACATGGACATCAAACTGTTGATCTACAGGTCAGATATACTGCATTTATTAAAATTTCCTATCAGTTTGATACTGCACAATAGTACAGCCCTGCCAGCAACAGTTATTAAAAAAATGCTTACATATAAACTCTTCTGGCAAAGTACTATTTTTTTTCTAGTGGATGGGTTTTGTTTCAAAATTAACTTGAAATAAAAGCTGCTGATTCAGGTGGGCTGCCACCAAGCATGTGGGTAGTTGTGTTTGCTTCAGATAGAGCGTTATTTTAAAAATGTAAAAAACTACTGTTTTGTGGTCAGGATTTCCCTCCTGTTCAAATAGAAGTTTCTGGGGCTCTGCATAAGTACAGTGTGTAGGGGTAAATCATACGGCGCAAATATTCGGGGCGGACGATACGACAATCTATGTGTGCACATAAGGCCTTTATTAAGATACAACTGCAGCAGACGGCTGCAGCCCCTACACACACAACTTCTAAGTGCTAACTGCTAACTAACTGCACAGTTTCTTCCTTATCACATCTATTTATAGTTTCTAAGTTATCTTACGTACCCTGGCTGGATTGGTTTCAAGTACACTGTCCTGCCCAGAGATGAGCTGGCTTTCCAATCACCCATTGACACAACCTCTCTGTCTCCTCCTAAATAACACACCTCCTGCTGCTGACTGACAGCAGGCTTACAGGGCTGCTTCCCGCACCGGCCGGGGGGTCACGCCCACAGTACAGAAGGCAACACCACTGTTCATAGCTGGAAAAGCACAACCCATAAGCATTTACTGATTCTGCTTCTCTGGTGTGTCTCAGCCCGTTAGAACATAGATGAGGGGACAGCTGCTGATGTATAACCAACCGAAGGCCATGATGTTATTGCACTGGTGAGCCGTAAGCTGTGGGATTTGTGAACACCTGCAGAAAACACGGCAAAACTACCACCACGTGCTAGGAACCATTGCAAATAATGGTGAATGTTTGGGCTAGATGGGCTTGGGAAACAAGGGAGCGAAACTGCACGAGTAAGATTATAGGGTCTTGTTTTCTAGGCTTGTTAGAAGCATGTTAGGACTTGTCGCCGGGTGGAAATACAAGGTTTGCTGTGCCACCAGTAAAGGTCTTTGATTGCTGAATCTCTGTCCGTTGTGTTTCTCCCTCTGGACCCGTGATTGTCGACTGAAGACCGTGCTTTTTAATACAGCTGTGCATATACTCACAGAAGTGTTCAGGGCTAGCCCTGCTAGATTCTCTATGCTTAAATAGCTTTCAAGGTGTTTTAAATTAATGAGAAACATCTCTCGTATTCCTGAATAAAAATGTCTATGTGTCAGCTTCCAGGACGAAACATCTGCCATTATCTGTAGTGACACAACACACTGTATTTAGAATGATTGAATTTATTACATGAAGTCCATAATCTTCATAAAAGTCTGGGGTGCATTTTGGTCATTACAAATTGCTGCAATTTTCAAAATATGGATACTGATGTACAATTGTTGATTTAGCAGAGAACCACTGCAAAAGTCTGCAATGACTTAAAAACAGTCACTGGAAAGTACAGCAAACTCTTGATGAGCAGTACTCGCACTATTTAATAAACAATGAGGTTTAAATGTCTTGCTCTGGGAGGAACTCGATTAATAATTCAAGCAGAAATGAGCATAAGATACCAATTTCTGTTCAAAAGCTGGTCTTTTGCCTTAGAGTATGGATTCATACTGGTTTCTACCCTCCCATGTTACTTATATAGTTACTCACATCGCATATCTTGCCTGGATATAAAGTGAAAACTTACGGAAGCAAGTGGAAGTAAAGTGTTGCCGCTGCTCTTTATTTCTACTGTTTTTTTCATTACCTCCTTAGATTTCCTTTTTTGTCATGTTTTTTCTTTTTGCAATTGTATTTCACTTTTTCTTTCGCATTACACTTTTTATAAAAACTCACAACAGCTAATTCTTCCAGAGCTCTTCACTGTTGCATCAGCTAGAACAATCCACACCTCGTTAGTAAAGCTTGCAGTGAAAAGAGTATCTGCGTATAGAATGACTCACGATGATGGTGGTGGTAGTGAGAAAGTGGATGCCGGACATCCCTTCAAGAGCTATTCTCCTGAAGCCCATCTTCGGCTTACATTTGTAAGCACTCTTTATCACCATGAAGCCTACAGCCCCTGTTTTGTTATTGTGGGTGCTTTTTAATTTAAAATGCAAGCTTGCGTTCTGCAGAATCTGAATGTACCACATGGAACTCTCAGGCATCGGACAGGCTGCACACGGTGATTTGGCTGAGCATCTGGTAGCTTTGCCTCAGACTGAACAACTCCTGACCCCTGACACAGGGAGAAACAGATAACTGTTTAGGTTGATATATATTTTAAAACATATAAATACAGATCTATTAGAAAGGGAGGAAAAATGCATAATTTATCAATACTTCTCTTTAAACTAAAACAAACACAATCAGAAAACCCGAATGATTTTATTTCTCACACAAAACCAAGAGAAGGATTTTGTCTAAGTGGATTAATGGTGACTCTGCCATTTTCAAACTATGTATAAAATTCATCCTATACAGTTTTACATACTTTGCTTAATTACCAGTCTGTATTAAAGTTGCATAGCTAAAACTACATAAGACAGACTGCAGCAGATAATCAGTAAGCCCACATCTTTCTCCTTGATGTTAAGTATTTCAATCCAGTTGCTGAAGAGAAGCCATAAATACTGCATCTAGCATTAGTGATGAAGTGGTGAATGCAGGAAAAGCCATAACAGACTATGGACAAGTGTACAAAGTTACAGAGAAAAAAGAAATAAAACCTCACATAGTAGTACAAAATGTTGAAATTAAATCCTGCCTGAAAAACAGTAGTTGACTAATTCATATGTATGAAGTTCTTAAATAACATCCAATTGAAGTCTCTGTGGTTGTTGTTTATGTCTTAAATATATTCAAAAATTCTCCCTCCTTTTTTACAAAACGGTCTTTCTTTTTTTTCATGGCTTGAAGATTCATCCTCTTTTGCAGTATCACAAACCATTTGGTAAACGTAACAACTGAACCTCCTGTTAGGCTTCTGTTCTATATGTAATACAAGGTCTTTGTCAAAGTAAACTTCATGACTGTAAGTCTGAAATGAGAAAAAAAAAACGCATCTGATGATACAGTCTCCACAACTTGCTAATACCCATACCATTTTCCTCAAGCAGGAAAAAATATTTAACGTTGGTGACCTCCATGATCAGATAGGAATTGTGTGTAGGTACACTCAGACTGCTCTTCCAGATGAACGACAGAATTTACGTTTCCCACACATCTATGTTAGGAATTGAAGAGCAATTCAAAGCATCTGATTTAAGATCCAAAGTTGCCCATGCAGTCAATGATAAGAGAGGTGCTGAATATTTCCGACCATCTACATTGGATGTCCACCTAAACTTAGACAGTATGTACGGTCCATCTCCAAATATACACACAGTGAGATCCATGCTTAATTCTATGCATGAGTAGTCTAGATTAAACTAGTGAGACTATTTACAAGTTGTAAAGTTAAGCTGATCTCACTAGCCAGAGGGTAAGTATTGCAGCTGATAAATACTTCAGAAATACCTACAGAAAACCCCTCCCCCAGCCAAAAAAAACCCCAAATCAACCAACAAAAAAAAATCTTAATTTCATATAATGGAGATTTTCAGGTAAATAAACTATTGTCTGATAGAATACCTAAAATTTTTGAGTTACAATTACTATTTTGTACAAATCTCATCCGTAGCATTTGGCAACACTATGTATATATCTGCTTCAAATCTGAACAATAAATAGTAGGTAAATGGGTATGGGGAAATGTTAATGTAAACAAAAGACAGAAATTCTCCTCACCACATCCCAGGACTCCAGTAATGGAATACTCTTAAGTAGAATCCCACGTTCATTACAATGAAAGTCAAGGTGAGCTCTTCCATCAGCTCCTATTTGAGAAACTGCCACAGTGGATAACAAATCCAATTCATCTTCATAGTCCACAATTTTGAATGTCTTAGGAAAATCAAAATCTCAAGTTTACAAATCAAACATAAATCCACACTCCCCTCTACCTAAATTGCATAGATCTTTTTCTTTCAGGTGAAAACAGAATTGGAAAAATTGTAGTTCCGAAGCCTTGTGGTCTGATAGAGGAAACTTTGCCAGCCTGATACCCAACAGGCATATTTTCCAACACAAGCTGTCCAATGTATTTCAGCAAAGTTCCTTAAGACAGGAGAGAAGAAAATGGTGTTCTGAACAATCCTAATGTGCAAGTAGATGTATTTTATATATATCATACAGGAAATAGAAAAAGGTACTTTCGCAGAAGAAACATATTTAAACTCCATGCCCTCTCCTGAAGCAGACGTGCTTCAAGTATAGCTTAAAATCATTGGTGGTTTTGAGGGGATGTGTATATTATGGAAATTCCGTTAATCTGAACACCTGTATGCTCTGTTCAGAGCTTGCTCTCACTTCATATGTGACAGTGAAGAACTGAGACCAAAAGGTGAAGATTGTGAACTGCCTTTATTGCCTCTCTCTCACCATCATTTTCTTCCATGATGGAAAAATAACTGCTGGAATCACATTTTAAGTGTAAACAGCAGGAAAAAAAAATAGGGTGCAGGCTCTAATTTTTATTTTGTTTTTTTTTTTTTTAAAAAGTGGATAGAAATGAACTCAGACCTTAAGGGTTATTTTGGACTGTCCTGTATTTTTACCATAGTAAAACCTATTTCCTCAGAAAAAAAGAATAGAAATGACTGCCAGAAACTGCTGAATTTTAACTGTTGTGCTTATGCCAGTTACGGCTCCAGCTCTCAACAGCTAAAAAATTTTCTTCATAACCTCTTGAAGACTCAACACCAAGGCATGTGGTGTTTTAACTCTTAAGCAACAGGTACTTAAAGGAAAAGTGTTAAATACCTTATCCTGCAAAGTAATCAAAGTAAGAAAGTAAAAAAAGAAAATAAAATGCTTTATAGAAATGTTTAGAGGAGATGTTTGAATGGAGAGAGGAATAATGGTTCATCACATTAACATCTAATTTCTGTGCCACTGAAGACGTATGGAGTTATGATAGTGTCATGGAGCATAAGATCAGTTCTTAAAAGAAAGAGACTATCCAAAGCACAAATGTCAGCTAAGGAAAAAAGATGACAGACAGAGAGGGGAAATGAAGTAATCAGAAGTTAAGAAGACAGCCACAAACGAGCTAAAAGAACTTAAAGATTAACACAGCTAATGGTTACAACACTGCACCTGAAACAAGAATGACTTCTGGCTAGCTAAACATCTTAAATAATCCATGAACTGCTCCTAATCATTACATCAGTTACCTCTTGTTCTGGGTCATCATCCAGCAAGTTAAAACGCTTTTTCACCACTCGACCTGAAGCTGTTACAGTAACAGCGTTGTTCACCTTTAGAGAAAAAGAAGAAAGTGGCTCTAGACTTCGAAACATCCTTCCTATCTGACAATGGATCTATTTCATGTTTTTTTGCTTTCTGACCTTGCTTTAATCTCTTGGATCTTGTTTTACTCATTAGCTATACGCAGCCGTAGTGCTGCTATCTATCTGTTCTTTATGAGGATTCATGAACTCGGTGGTTTTAGTTGAGATATTACTCATGTTTAATCGTATTCAGAGGTTCTCAGCCCTCTAGAGGTAGCAAAGGTTTCAGCTACCTTAATTTTTAGAACAGAAGTGACTGAAGCCAATTCCAATGCTGGAATGCGAATTAAGACAATTAAGTCAGCACCAATTACACTGCCAGGGTCCCTACACCATGTCCCTCAACACCAGATCCACACGATTTTTAAACAATTCCAGGGATGGGGACTCCACCACTTCCCTGGGCAGCCTGTTCCAATGCTTCACAACCATTTCTGTAAAGAAATTCCTCCTAATATCCAACCCAAATCTCCTCTGACGCAACTTAAGAGTTGAAGGGATGAATTCCTCGTTTCCTGAATATAGGGGAAACAGCGTCTTAAACCACCACAGCTGTTTCTAACACCACAGAATCATTTAGGTTGGAAAAGACCTGCAAGATCATTGGGTCCAGCTGAATGCTTCACAACCATTTCTGTAAAGAAATTCCTCCTAATATCCAACCCAAATCTCCTCTGACGCAACTTAAGAGTTGAAGGGATGAATTCCTCGTTTCCTGAATATAGGGGAAACAGCGTCTTAAACCACCACAGCTGTTTCTAACACCACAGAATCATTTAGGTTGGAAAAGACCTGCAAGATCATTGGGTCCAGCTGTTACCTAACACTGCCCACCACTAAACCAAGTCCCCCAGCGCTACATCTACAAGTCTTTTAAATACCTCCAGGGATGGTGACTCCACCACTTCCTTGAGCAGCCTGTTCCAGCATTTGACAACCCTTTTGGAGAAGAAATTTTTCCTAATATCCAACCTAAAACTCCCCTGTAACTTGAGGCCATTTTCTCGTCCTGTTGCTTGTTACTTAGTAAAAGAGGCCAACCTCTGCCTTGCTACAACCTCCTTTCAGGTTGTTGTAGCAAGTGATGATGTCTCCCACCAAGCCTCCTTTCCTCCGGGCTAAACACCCTCAAGTTCCCTCAGCTGCTCCTCTTAGGACTTGTTCTCTAAACCCTTCACCAGCTTCATTGCTTTTCTCTGGACATGTTCCAGCACCTCAGTGTCCTTGTAGTGAGGGGCCCAAAACTGGACACAGTATTCGAGGTGTGGCCTCACCAGGGTTGACAATCTGCCTCAACAGGGGGACAATCACTTCCCTTGTCCTGCTGCCACACTCCTGCTGATACCAGTCAGAAAGCCATTGGCCTTCTTGGCCACACTGCTGGCTCATATTCAGCTGGCTGTCAGCCAACACCCCCAGGTCCTTTTCTGCCAGGCAGTTTTCCAGCCACTCTTCCCCTAGCCTGCAGTGTTGCAGGGACTTGTTCTGATCCAAGTGCTGGACCTGGCACTTGGCCCTGTTGAACCTCACACAGCTGGCCTTGGCCCATAAATCCAGCCTGTCCAGATCCCTTTCTAGAGCCTTCCTACTCTCAACCAGAAACATTCAAAACTGGAGGAACAGTGTCTTAATGGAAGTCAAAAGGAAAAGGCACAGCAGACAGGACTAGAATGGCTATTTCTTTGATCTTACTGCAATGAGTTACCTAAACAAACCCTAAAAAAAAGTATGGGAAGTAATTAGGTCATGAAGCTTATCCTTTCTGAATTCAATGGAAGTTTTATTCCTGAGTTAGTGTAGATTTTTAATACAGAAACTTTTCTTCTGCAGAAGCTTCTAAATTAGTATTGCTGATTTCCAGGGACTTTACAGTACTCATAAACTATAAAAACTTGCTTTTATATAAGACCCAACTTTGTGTGCTGAAGCAGAATGACAGTTCCAGGCACTGCCAAAAAACTTTCTTCACGAGCGTGCTCTGTAACCTTTTTGACATTAGATTGTCTTTGTGATTTTCTATCACAAAGGACTTAATGAAACAGCTGAGGTGGTTTAAACAGCTTATTTCTACCAGGAGGTTTAGAGGTTACCTGACCACCAGAGATGCACACAATTATCACTTGGTGGCACCTTCTTTTGAAGGAAATCTCTCACTATCTTGTAACTATGTTTTATATCAGTGATATATGGTTATACTGCACATCATAAAGAATGCTGAAAACTAAAGAAAAGACTGGAGGTTTCACAATGCTATCCTGAAAGTGCTGCAGTTTTCAAAATGTTTTTCATACACCTTAAAGTCCAATGAAAACATGGAATGTATTTTAATAAACTTCAAATTAAGCCCATTAAACACAGTGATTTCTCAGATACTCAAAACCCCCATGTATTTCTCACAATCGTACTCTGTGATCTCAGACACTAAACTCACAGGGTTTTCTCTGTTGGCCACAATCATAAAATCTTCTGCAATCTCCGTTTGATCTGAATTATTTTTAACTTCTTTAAGCTTCAAGACTCTACAAAGGAAACAGAAATTAAAAAATAAATGTATTCTAATCCACCTACTACGACACTTCTATATTCATAATTTAAACACGTGTATTGAAACATCAGAGGAAACTACAATTGAAATAAATTATTTTTGTAATTTGTATTTTTCAGTGAAATCCTAGCACAGTGGTCCTTCAACATTTTTCATATCAAAATCTACTATGCCTGCCACATTCATCCCATAGAAATATGCGAATTTTTCTACCAGAACTTCTGATTCTGACAAATCAAAAAATTTTATGGTTTCTAGGGCTTGATGAGTGTTTTGGCCTGCAAATTGTCAAACTACTAAATTTGTGCAGTTATGCCATGTTTCCTCTAATAAAAAATAAGATTTGTGAAAAAAAAGGCTCATACTTAATCAAATTTGGTCCCACGTGGATTATTCTACCTGACATATCTGGATGGAAATATATCCAATCAGGTTCCAGCGAACAGCATTTCATTTCCTGTATGCCATTTTTTGCCTGAAGAAGGAAGGAGAAGCTTAGAATATTAGTATTTTGGAAGTCTCACAGATCTATTTAAAAAGGAAACACTGAGCTCCTCTCAATGTAAGTATTTTTATTTTAAGTATTGCTTGTAATCATAACCAGAAAAGATGGCAGTGGAACAATAACAATAATGACAATGGTAATAATAAAAGACTCCGTTCCAATTCTCAAGATATTCCATGGAATAATTTCAACTTTTTTAATACGCAATAAGGAATCACCTTGTACCACAACTGTACATGGTTCTACCTCTCCTGAAACTAAGTGAAATGAAGATTTAGCCTACACTCTGCAAACACTTCAACAATTCCAGCAATTTGAGTGTCAAAAACATGAGATGTGTTAAGACACAAGAAAAGCATTAGCACAAACTTTGACTTGAGCTTTAAACCTCAGGCTAAGCCTCTTTTGTGCAAATATTTGTGGAACGTGTAAGCCTGGGATAGCTTGTGATTTCAGCTACAAGCTGGTCAAAATCTTGGGATTTTGGCAGTGGCTTTTTGTTGTCACATTATCGGACCCTCATCACTCAAATTTTCAAATGTATGAATACACATAGAAAAAACAAGGTGGGAAAGGATTGTACAGTCCCTTTGAATCAAAATTGATCCTTAGCTATGGTTGTGAAAGATCTGTTTCGAAAATAAGAGATAGGAGGGTGATCATTGATTTGATCAGGCTAGTAAAAGAGATTAGGGCACTTACAGATGAGAAGTTTGTTAGTGAAGATCCCTGAACTAACAGGCTTAGAAGCTGCCTGCATTACAGAGTATCTTCAGGTCAAATCCAGATCCAAAGTAAAAGCTGAGATGGAGAGCTTGCACAAAAGAATATACAATGCATAGTACATGAACAAAAATAATTAGGAATGCTGGATTAATCTGAGTAATAAAATCTTTCTAGGGAGAGAGAGAGAGAAGGTACAAATCAGGGATAAACTACAAACATTAAGGAAACTTATTCTGCAGTTTCTTAATACTTTAAATGGTTTTTTTAGTCATGCCATTTGTAGGCTGACTAGTCAGAAGGCATTGTTACCATACAAGGAATCAGGTAATGAGATTCTGCTTGAGCCTTCACTTTTAAGCCGAGGATACAGTGCTATGTAGCACTGTCAGTGCTACAACTATATTGAAATGAAGGAAATATCAGAAGCAGTATTAATTAAAAAGAAAACATATTACGCATGACTCCACCGCATAGCCTATGTGGGTGATCCCTGTCAGAGGACCCCACTGGAAAACAAGGGTATTGTTACCTCGAGCACTACTCAGAAGAAGAGATGAAGACAAACATGATACAAATTCATATCAGAGAAGCTGCTATCTGAATATATTACCAAAACATTGTCTTTCAGAGAACAAATATGGAAGACTCCTTTATGTTTTTCCTTGTTAGGTGTGATGATATAATGCCAAGGGTAACCTCCAATTTGAAATGCATTCTCCAGAGAAGATGCTTCAAATAGCAAAGGTGGGGTATCTGCAAATATTTGGTAATTTTAACACCATTAGTAGCAGAACAATCATAATTCCATTGAGCCTTACAATTCTAAATTCCAATAAAGATATTAATTCTTCAGAACTTTTGAAGTTGATGGAAATACATTGGCTGTAATCTTTTTTCTAGCACTGGCTATACTACCTCACCTAACATCCAAGCACACATACACAATTCCCTGTAGAAGGTTACTGCCTCCTCTGATCTTCATGCTGAACTGCTCTTCTGATATCTTTGACTAACTTAATTCCAAATGAGTTGGATAAGCAAAGATGTAGCAAACAATTAAAATTAATCCAGCTCATCTGTATGAGAGAGGATATACACATGAACAGATCAAAGAACATATTCAAAGGGTCATTATTCTCTTGGGAAAAATAGTGATAAATAGCTGGAAACAGGCTAACAGCAGCAATGTCAAATTACAGAATCAAACGCAGAAAGATACCCGAATCTGAGTATTCCTTCTCCTTCTGTGTAATACAGCAAAATAGCGTGGACCACAATGAATATAATCTGTAGCTGAGTTCATAAAAAATCAGTAAAAACCTAGGAATTTTTTGTAATTAATGGCAAAAGGTATTCTAGTTTTCCCTTCAATTCAGTTTTGATAAATCACACAGATGTAGATGCCATTCTTACAAGTCTTCTGTGTACTACATGAGAAGCATCTTTGAACAAAACGGACTGCACAGAGCTTTACAACTTCTACCAACTAGCTCAATAAAAGCAATTGCTACAGCTTCTATAACTGAATCACCTTTAGACTGTAGATCAGCTCTTTCTAGAAAATACACAAAGTGCTGGGAAAAAAAAAAAACTTGACAAAATAGGAAGAAAATCTACAATTACAAGGGGCATTTAAACAGGAAGAATACAAAATTCCGAACTCAATTTCTGTGAGAACAAGGTTCTTATCCGGACTTTTGAGTCCCAAAGGTCTCATCCAAATTTTGACTTGTTCTTGTCCTGCTTAGTCTAGATAATTATCCATAATTATTATAATTGGCATCCTAGCCAATGGTGACATCAGAAATTACATTTACATAGCACTTCTCTCTTTTTCCTTCATTCATGTTTCCATCAACTTGGCCATTTAGATTTAGAGGAATTAGTTCACTGCCCATGGAAACAAAGTCTTTCCTAAGCTGGAAAGTGTCTGTCTCCTAGTTGTCTTTTGGACTACCACACAGGAAATGGGAGATTCTGTGCAAGATATAACAAAGCATAGGGTATAAAAACTGAGGCATCTGCTTGAAATGTAGAGAATGTTGAAGATGGAGGCATAAGCAGAGGACCTCCTGATATTAAAATTTGCCAGAAAATGAAAAATGATTCAAGAAAACTTGTTAGTATTTTACCCTATCAACTTTTAAAATAAAGCATATATAGCGAGGCCCCTCACAAATTCTGGTAGATGGACTAAACGATAGACTTAAACGCAATATATCAGCCCTAAGAGGTACAGGCTGCTGATAAAATACTCCTTTGTTTTTCTGTTCATTTGTCACAGATCTGCAAGATCTTAGCCAACTAAACCACAGAGATAGTGTGACTGCTGCCTCAGCTCTCTCTTTCCTGCTCTATGTCACCTTCTCTTACTGCTCAACACCTCCTGTTCTCATTGCTTGTAAGTCCCTTCCCTAGCAGTGCCAGTTTTCAATATCCAGTTGAGCGTCTTTGTTCACTTCCCTAAAACTCTCCAGCCTCATCTAAACATAAAGTCATAAAGCTTTTCCTGGCAGCACTAACAAATATTTGTTTTAAATGTAAAAAAAAAAAAATTTTTAGCAAAGTGTCTT
>NW_010421672.1:5753-12031 GCF_000710305.1 Buceros rhinoceros silvestris | reverse complement strand
GCAACAAAAAATTTTTTTTTTTAAATTAAAAAAAAAAAAAAATTTTTAGAAAGGTTTTTCCCCCCTTTTTTTTTTTTTTTTTTTTTTTTTTTGAAATTAACTATATCCTCTAATAATAAATCAAACTACATTTTAAAGTTCTGGACAGAATGAAGATTATAGGCACATTTCCGTTCCTTCTACTGTGACCAAAATAAAATTCGTTGGCAGTCTGTTTTGATCTCTATACACTTCCTCTTGGGTACCTAACACACCATAAAGCCAGCACCTGTAAAAACTGCCATCCCTTCAGACAATTTCTGTAGGGAGGCTAGGACTAAAAAACCAGGAAAACTACACAGTTAAATTACAGTAAATACAAGCTTCAACTCTGAAACTGTTAAAATCTCACTCACTGAAGCATTACATTACATTGAAAAGGCAGTCAGGCCATCTCATTCTTAAAAGAAAACTCTTCAAAACCCACAGGAATCCAACAATCTGCTGCAAAAAGCAGCCACGGCAAACATCTGTCATGAGTTCAAAACTTCCTAACCACAAATTCTTGAATATGATTCAAGATCAAAAATGTTTTCTCCAGTATACTGGCTTTAACTCTCGGAACTAAAAACTACAATGATCTATGAGATGCAAGAACAAATCTGGTACAGGCTTCCTGTTAAAGCTCCCACAGCATGTTTTCCACAGGGCCCCTAACATTAAGCTGTGGTTTTGCAGACTGAGACAGAGAGGAAAATCAGGAGAAATTTCTCTTTGTAGAACCTGAGACATCAATTATAGCAGCCTATCACACTGTTTCGATAAAACATTGCATTGTAACTGAAAGCCTTTACCACGTAAGTCTGTATTTCATCTTTGTGAATTTCCTCAAGTTTATGTAAATCTGGTTTGGTTTGCCTGTTATTATCTGACACTGTGAACATAAAGATCAAAAGCATTTTTTATGTAGCCACTTGTAAAAACAATTTAACACAAAAACGTTCAAAATTAAAGAAATAAAATCATGCATTATTGGAAAATGGTGAAACCTACCTTTTTTTTTTTAAAGTGACTCAAGTGTGAACTTGTGATAATGTATTTTTAAAGTTAAAAAAAAGTTTCAAAGAAAGTCTCAGGCTTTGGTCCATTCATTAAGATTCTTAGCACCAAATTCTAATCTCAAATGCACCAACAGAAATGACTGTTAGGTTTCAGAGAAAATAAAGTCATTATATAGAGCAGAACATTCATAAATGTGTCTAGTTACAGAGGCATTAAGAATTGTTTTTAATAGATAATTTGTTCGCACGATTTATTTTTATTGAAACTGGCACATTTCTGACAACTTAGAATTACCAAAATGTAACTTGGACAAATTATATTCAGTCTCCTTGAACTCCTTCTACAAGTTAGCTTAAATGTTTTCACACCTTTTGCTTACATACCTTATACTGTTTCTGGGTGTTACTAACAGCTGTCCTAGCCCTTCCTCTTTCCCAAAAGCAGCTATGTCTCAGAAATAAGGAAGGGATTTCCACTTCATGCATTGTTTATGATGTTTTTCAAACATCTTGCTGTATTAGTTTTCTAGGTAAATCCTATATAATTAATTCTTGTAATCAGAAGTGAAGCATATTTTTACTAAAACTTAAGCCCAGAAATACATCTACAGCATAATGTGAATACAGTAATTTATTTTTTCTTTGTGTGAAGTAAGTCATAATTACTACCTAAAAGCCACCACCTAAGATAATGCAAAGATCATAAATACCTGTTATTTTAATATTACATGGAAGACCAAATGGATACTTTCCTACAACTCCCACTCGACCATTCCAGTTGAATTCCTCTCCCAGATGAAATGGTTGTTCCATGAACTAAAATAACACAGAACAATTTAGCCTTATTAATGCATATTTACTTGCTGTTTAGTTCTACTATTGTTAGTACTGCATTCTTTATCTTGTGTGATACTGCTTGAAGTCTTGTTTTTGAAATAATTTTTGATTTTTTGATTGGAAGAGTATAAACACAAGTGTCTCACTCCAGTTCTTTTTCAGGTCAAACAATCTTCCATGCCCATCGGTTTCTAGCCTTAACACTCCTCTATGAGGTCTGTGAAGAGCAGCATTCCCTGGTCTAGTATTTACATAACTCCTCTCTCTATGTGCTGACCCTGTATCTCTTATGTTTTGCCACCTGTAACTGGTGTAGGTAGAATTTGTACCCATTTGCATCTTCCAACTGTAAACAGATTTAGGCAAGAACTCTATCCTTTGGCACACTCCCCATGTACTTATGTGGCATTACATGAATATTTATGATTTGTTGCCCTAAAGTAGCAGGGACTGTATGAAAATTTTTTTATTACATTACCTGTTCCAAGATGGCCTGAAAATTATAGAGCCTAACCAGACCCATGCTATACATTACAATCAGGATCCCATTAGAAACAGCAACATCTGTGACACTATTACCAAATATCTGAAAAAAAATGGAAAAGAAAAATATTCTATTAGGGAAGAAATAATTGAGAGACAATGCAAAATACTGTCATTAAAGCTATTGCAAAATTAAGGACATAATTTTTATTCTGACCAAACCCTACAATCAGTGTTTAGTTCATGAATTTTTCTGTAACTCGTCTGTTCTGCTGAGTTTCTACAGCACTGTGTGCTGCAGTAACATCTGAGGTTAGATTAGTCATATTCTGCAAGCAGATTCATTCTCTAATCATCAATATCTGGATATCATGTTACCCAGTTGTTATCATACATGAATAGATTATATTACCCAGCATCCCACAGGAATATTAACAACTTAATCTAGAAGTACGGATTTCAGATCTTCTGTTCTTTCTTCATCAACAGTAAAATACTAGTAAAATACTAGTCTCATCATGGCTCCATGACTGTGTACAGCTGTACTAAAACTACATTATCCAGCTTCATAGAGTATAGGATCTCCTCCAAATCCAAATTGGACACATAATAATTATGCAGTATTCAACAAACTAATTCTTAATATTTAAGGAATAACAACAACACGTGAAGTTCATAGCTTTTTTTTTAATAGAGATACTTGGATATGTAGAGTTTTCATTTCTTTAATCTGAATCATTATATGAAAAAGCAATTAAAACAAGCTTTAAAACAATAAAAAATAAAAGAAACCTCAAGCTGTAATACTACTCAATCTTAAAAATATCAATGATCTTGTGGTCCCAAAAGATACATTCACTCCTGAGATCTTGCCTTTTATTTAGTCTTACGGCTCTTTCTCAATACATTTGTTGGCTTAGGTCCCAATGCCTTCCAGACACAAACTCTAATGGTCTTGCAACCATAAAATCTCCTTTCTGTCCTTGAGACCTTAGCCTGTCTGAACTCAGAATTTATTGTAGTGTACCATCTCAGCAGAGCTGATGCATTAGGTGCGTTCTGCAGTCTTGACCAGTAAACCTAATCTTAACTCAGAAATCTAACAGCTACATTCCGCTGATCTGTATCAGGCTTGACACTGGATTCACTGTTTGCTTCCTCTGCTGGGTGTACTCTCAAATCCCAAATTCTGCCCTGACGTTACTCCTGGCTGTAACAATTACTCTGATAAGTACTCATGACAGGCCCAACTGAAGAAATACTCTTTTAGATGTTCTGCCTACTATGCCCACGAAGAACATGGCAGGCCATTCCTGATCAGACTGAGAATTCCTCTGATACTGGTAACGTTTTTTCCCAGTTGTTATGTTACCCTGTAAATACTAGTCTGTACAATAGAGATACAAAAACCTTGGTGGTCTGGGAAAGGAATGAGAAAAAATCTAAACTACAAGCCTACGGTACAGAAGACGACAAAACAGAAGAGAAAGTGCGAGCTGAGCTGTTTGGAGACTGATACTCAAGCCGCATGCGTAATAGCTATGCAAAATTATTAATTAGATTTTTAATATGTATGATTATTTCGGGGAAAATAATGAACATGCATGTAATTGGGTGATACAAGCTTTGGCTGGGGCAGCACACGGTGTGCAAGATTTGGGGAAGATATACCCCTCGCACCCGGCGCTGATAAGAAAATGCCTGCTTCTTAATGCTACATTGGTGTTAAGGAGTTTTTCTTCCGAATTTTTGGTAACAGTTTGGCAACCCAGATGGGACAGAGCTTCTGAACCTTGACGGATCCTGGGATCGCAGGGACCTCCAGCCAGCACCGAGGAATTCTCAGGGAGAACCTCTCATCCCCAGACCGAAGAGCTCAAAGCAAGAGCCCTGGGAAGGTAAAGGCATTTTCTTTTAAAGGTTTAAGGGGGCCTGCCCATAAGGCACGGTGAAAGCCATGCAGGGTTGGGCTGTAAAAGGGACCCAGGTGGGTCAAAGTGTAGTGGGCTCTGCTCAGGGACCACCAAAAGGCAGGCGGCACGCTACTACAGGGACGCCTGGAGTGCCAGGGCTAAGGCCTTAAAGGTCACAGGGTAAACCTGCTCTCTGTGCTTGGTGCAGTTGATTCTGTGTCGCTCCGTATGCGCACTCGTAACACTGTGTGTGGCTGGGGGGGTCTGTTTAGTCTCAGTTTCTTTTGTGTCTTGTATGCGCACTCGTAACACTGTGTGTGGCTGGTGTGGTCTGTTCAGTCTGATGTTCTATTGACTCTGAGTTTCTGTGTTGGTCTGTGAATTTCCTGATAAATGGGGAATGGTAGTTCTGTGTTTTGTACTTCGCAGTTAAGTCTCTTCTAACTAACTGCATTTTCTGAAGTTAACAGTGTATTTTAAGACAGCGTCTGCTTCAAGAAGTGATAATGTTTAATGTTTACAGTTACTACCAGGGACTGGTGTGCAGAAAGGATCTTGCTTGCACTTTCTGCTGCGCAGACCAAGGTCCCTGCTAAATTGTAACACAGTCCTAAATATTAATTGTGAGCAGAACAATACACAGTGCCCCTAAACTTTCATGGGCCTAAATGAGAAATGTTTAACCCCACTCCTTCATTTGCCAGTCCAATCTCAATTACAGCCACAACCCAACGCAGCATGAGCTAAAACTCACTAATAGCTTTGGACCCCAAGTGAGACTGTAGCTCACACAGCTTTCAAGACAGAGTTTGCATGTTTGCACTGTTCCATTTATAAGCTGCCTTCAAATAGACATGTTTTTTCACCACAACAGTAAAACTTACTATCTGGCTTGAGGTTTCCTAACACACCTTCTTACAGCCTCATAGAGGTTGTTTGCTATTGGCTGATAAAGCAAGACCTATATCTACATCTTGCTGTTCAATATCAATGATAATACAAGTTTGAAACATTTATAACTGCATATAGAATTCATAGACTATTCCTAGGAGTGAGTCAGAGGCACATCTGTATTTCTTGAAAGAGGTGAATGCTACAAACACTTTCAGATTCCCTAATTCTTATTGTTGCTCTAAGTAAAGGCTAAAGTCCTTCTACATGTCAAAGAGTAACTCTATAGAATGCATTTGTATTTTCTCTTCTGGTCATTCAAATTAAGAATTTTCCCCCAGCGCCCCTATCAGTCACATGAAGAACATTACTGCTAATTCATGTTTCAGGGCGCTATACTTTTACAAGCTGCAAGTATGACTTTTGAAACCCTGGGACAATTGTGTAAACTGTGCCTCTCATACAACTATGGTACAGATCATGACTAATAGAGGAATTAACTTACCTTTTTGTTTATCTGTAGCTTTCCAATGAATGAAAGAGGCAAAACTTGGAAGACAGCAAGACAGAACACTACAGACCCTTGGATACCTGCCTGGGAAGGAACAACAATACTGAACATCGTTCTTATACTTGAGGCATTTATTGACAGTAGGACACCATGATCTTCTACCGCAATAATAAAGTGTAATGTCTCCATCTCTGTCCTTGTAAATTCTTTTTGATTGATTTTGTAAAAATTTATGAATGACAGAGTATTTTAACAAACTTACCCGTCGTGCTGCTGCAGGGAGCTTATTTTGAGTTGACTTTACAACCATTACCTCTTGAGGAGTATCCCAGCTCAGATACCTTTTTGTGAAAAGAAAGGTCTATTTAAATAATTTTTTAAAAATTTAATAATAAATACTTTATTTCATATAAAATATAGCCTACTACAACTAGACAGATCCCTGTATCCAGGCAAACTGTTCAGTTATCTGAGTTATTCAGGAGAGGTGCCTGAGACGTTTTCTGTTTGCAACAATGCGAAACACACAGAACTAGGAATGGCTTATTTCATACAGGATTGTGAGAAATATTCTGAAAATATGAACATTCACTATTTTAATTT
>NW_010421672.1:4445-5620 GCF_000710305.1 Buceros rhinoceros silvestris | reverse complement strand
CTTTCCCTTCACAAACTACTCCTTTTAATCCTTCAGCCTAAAGGTGATAATTTCTTCTGAGAACTCAAAAAAAGATGCAGTCCACCAGAAGCAATAACTGCTTTGCTTTTACAAAGCAAAATGGCTACACTATGGAGAAGAATGATTGCAAGTTAAAAATGGCTTTAACTTTATATGTATTTTTCTTATGTTTTATTAAGTTTGTTTTACAGCTCTTAAAGGTCCTCTCCCAAAAGGTTGCTATTGCAATATTAAAGGCTGTAAAATTGTCAGAGAAAAGCCAACAGCAGCCTAGGTTTTGTGGTTTTTGTGGAACTTGATACCAAATTTGAGACCCTGGAAAAAAGCATGCGGGAACAGTACTCCAGGTAATGTGCTAGGCTAAAAAACCCAAAGTCAGCCATGGTGTAGTACTAAAATAAACACAATTCCCTTTCTCCAGTATAGCACTGATGATAGTTAATTATATGTATAGAGCCTAGTCAACACTTAATACCTGAACTTGCAACAGGAACCAGCAAGATACACTTTTTCCAGTGTTTCTCCACTATCAGCAGAGAGACGTAGAAGCCAGTTCTGCACTGTCAGGACCATCAGGGAAGATTTATAGTCTGATGGACTTGGAAGCATTTCCCCCTACATAACAAAAGGTTATCAGAAAATAAGGAAGATTTGTGACATTTTGACACAGTAACAAGGAAACGAAAGTTAATACACTGCGATGGTTTGGCAAAGCTCTCCTGTTTTCAGAAGAGTTTGCTTTAAACTGACCAACAATATTTGTATTCCCTGCCATGTGACGTTAGCTGCATCCCCATTGGTTAAAAGTTTTCGCGGGTTTCTTTCGATTTTCGTGCCGCTTCCGCTTTAAAAGCCACGTGGCTGAGCCGCGCGAGTCAGTCCTTATGAGCACTCTCCCTACCCCAGACCACCGCTGCTCCCGCTGAGCCGGAGAACTAGCCGCGCTGCGAGGGACCAGCGCCTGGGAACCGCACGCCAATCAGAGCTGAGCCTTTCACCGTGCGCTGCGCCTTCCCCGGTCCGGGAACCCGCCGCGTCGGAGACGAGTCGTCGGAGCCGTCTCTGCTGCTGCTGCGAAAAAGCTGATAGCTGCGTGTCCAGAGCCCGCTTGCCCGGGAGTCAGCCTGCCCATGCGTGCGCTGCGCCAGAGACCC
>NW_010421672.1:3833-4243 GCF_000710305.1 Buceros rhinoceros silvestris | reverse complement strand
CCACCCGGCGCCCCCGTAGCCCTCTGCCGCTCCGGGAACTGCACGCCGCCAGGGCACAGCGCACCGCAGGGGAGCGAAACCCCCCACCACCCGTCCGGGAGCTGACAGTGCGCCGTGAGGGACGGAAACCCTTGCTGCTGCCACCGTCGCTGCTACTGAGGAGCCGACCACCGCTGCCATGCACCATGCAGGGTCCGGACTCCGCGTGCACCCGAGAGCTGCTTTTGCCTCAATTCCACGATAAAGACTGGTAGGAATTTGTGCAAATTCTACTTTTACATGTGGTCCCTGGGAATATTGTAATTGCCGGGTTTCTGTGTTCCGGTCACGCAGCAGACCACGTGGCCGCCGCCATCCTGGATCACTGCCGCGGCGCGTGTTTGCTTTTGCTACCCACCATGGGTTAAATC
>NW_010421672.1:0-3580 GCF_000710305.1 Buceros rhinoceros silvestris | reverse complement strand
TCTTTCCATCCCCTACAAAACCCTCAATACCTCACTGGTTTTCTTTTGTATTTGATATATTTCTGTTTGTTGTGTTATTAAAGTTTGTTTCAGTTTCCCAAAAAACATTTAGAGGTCTCACAAATTCTTTTCTCCCTTCCCCTATCTCTGTTGGGATAGCGAAAGGGTATTATCGTCACTGGACCTTGGCTCACCTCAGCCAAACCAGTGACATATACGTTCCTCACAAACTAAAGGTAGAATGCTGCCTACTAATCACATCGGGATCTCTAAGCTCACGTCTGTGCCAAACAGTCACCTAACGATCACATAAGTAATCTATTGTCACACTTTTTGCAAGGTAGTTACTTTTTCTAGAAAAACCTTTTAAAACTTTAAAAAAAAACCTTTTAAAACTTCCTTGCAAAAATGAAGTATAACTGCTTATCAATCTAACTGATGCAGTCTTGAAGAGACAATTGTTTTAACTATTGCAGAATAAGACTCAATAGTAACTGCTAAGAATGGTATTCGTTCCACTTTGATTTTTTGGCACTTGAAAGATGGGGCTAATATTCCTAAAGTCTGTGGACACTGGATGAGAGAAAAACTCCTCAAGGAGGAGGGAAGTTATATAATCTATTAGCTAGAAACAGCAGAATGGCTTTTGTGCGGAGTTGCTTCAACGGGTCTTCAGTTTATCTGCTTTTTTTAATGTCAACAGATCTGGTAAAAAACAGAACTCTCACCTACTGCCCTTGCTAATTAAAAAATAAAGAAAAAATTAAACAGAATTTATGCTGTAAGGAATTAAGAGTTGGTTTTAAAATCTTCCACAAAAAAATCACAAAAAATCTGAATACGCTATTGAGAAGTTCAGAGAAGTATACCTCTAATGGTTCAGGCAAAATAAATAAGCACATGTTGCAGATCTTAAATGACCTAACTCCATAAAAACACTGAGAAAATAGTTTGCAAGGAAAGAACGCTCTATTCTAAATATGTTTCACTGAAAGATATTGGGGTTTTTTTCACCAAAACAAAGTAAAAAGTAATCTTACCAGTGGGCATTCCAATAATAAAGCATCTTCTATTTTTTCCGACATAGAACACTTTGGCTTTTGATAAAGTATTCTTGGCTCGTGTGCAATGCTGGAGGAAAATGATTGCTAATCATTAGTCAACTTTATAAACTACCTTCTGTCAACAAGTCATTTCATACAGTTTTATAAATCCTGCCTTCTCTTTAGGCAGGTCAGAAATCTAAACATCTTACTTTTACTTTGTAAATATAACCTGAAATTACTCTTAAAATAAGACCTAGTAAATAACAGCTGCTATAACGTAATATTTAAAAGATAACCTCCTCCGTATTTTGTGGATTGGTGTGGGGTTTTTTGTTTTATTTTGGTTTTGATTTTTTTTTTTTTTCAAATAACAGACTTTAGTGACATTAAAAAGAAAGCACATTCCAGAAACTAAATCATGCCGGAACCTTCCCCTGAAGCTCTTCCGGTGTGCCCTTTCATAATAAAAAGGTGCAGCATCATGTATAGGCATTTAAAAAAACCATACTACTAGAATAAAAGCTTTGTACTGTGCACAGTTTTCCCTTGAGGGAGAGGCTGAGACAAAGATAAACCTGAACGATGTCAGACAGGTTAACCCAGTACTGGAACACATTCAGACAACGCAGGAATAAAACATGGCTAAGCAGATTTACATCTCTGTCGTGAGTGATAATGTAATTAACTCTCGCTGGTTTACAGTGACAGAGTAATTTGTCTTTTATGTATCATACGAAAGTCTCACAACTGTTCTGAGCACAACTTACTGAGCAACACAGTTCTACAATTCCTGCCACTTCACTCAAAAGAGGGATGGGCAAAGGACAGGGACTGGCGTACCCAGGACTTTCCATCCTCTGCCCTGCCCTGTGCTGCCTCCTAAGCTGTGTCTCAGCAGCTGATCATGGAACAGGAGAGTACATCAGATCAGAGAACTGATCTGCAAGACACAGGAACAAAAACCAGCAAGTACTCTCCATGCTGGACGTTTACATGAACCACAATTTACTTCTTTGATGCAGAATCACAGACATAGTACCAAGCTTGTTACATAGTCTGATTTTGAGATGCATTCTTTAGCGCACTGCTAGTTACAGATCTAGATCACAGAGAACTACTGTTCATTTGCTTTTTAGTGCAAAATTATAAAATGGTGATAATGTTTCACTCCTATTAAAGTGCTCTGACAGCTGAAAGTATACAGCACCAGTAAGATCAGACTTTCTTAAACCAAAGCATGTGTCACATTAAGACACAGTGGCATGTGAGTGTAATTTAACAAAGATTTATGCACCTGGTTACTTTTTGTTCATATGTACGTTCCACGGGGGCTAGGTGGATGAATAAAGTTAGCAACCTGTCTAAAACAGGGTTACTTTTAACTGTTGATTTATTACCTGCTAACACAGCACTGGTAATTGTCCAAGTAAATTCTTCCTCTTTCATATGCAATAGGAGATGCAGAATGAGTTGTCCAAACGTTCTTGAATTTAGTACTTTCCTGAAACACAGTGATTGTAACAGCGATGGCTTTTGTAACAAACCTTGCTTTTGGAAAATATTTTATTTGGCTCCTGCAGCTTAATAACTTACTTCAACTGAACCTTTGCTGTTGAACACATGAAGAAAAATCCTTTTGGGTTTTTAAAAATCAAATTGAAAGACCTTTTTTAGGGGAATTTTTGGGTTTTTTTAAAACCAAGTTAATTTTTTTTTATTAGTTATTATGGACAGCATGGGTAAAGAATATTTTCTCATTAACTTGCCTGCATTAAAATTAAAAGTGGCAACTAAGCTTCAATGGAAACTTTTAACATCAAGCACAAAAATCCCCGGAGTGTAAATATGCGTGTAATTTGTTGAATTTATTGAACAGCTGACTCCATTCTTCTGTTGGTGTTTTGTGTGAAAGGCAGAAAAATATTTAGTTATTTGCAAAAAAAGTGCCTGAAATGTTAACGGTATAAACTGCTCACATGAAGTTTCTTGCATGCATTAGAGATAACAGGAGCTCTGTACCATTAACTAAATGTTCCAGTCTCACAAATTAAACAAAGCATTCACGCAATTCAGATGTACTAATTTTTAGTTCCATAACTCTTGCAGGCCCATTGATCTAATTACATAAGTGGGCACTTCAGCTGACTTCGAATAAACATCTTCAGTATAACAAAACTGCTGGTACATTAGGGGAACGTGTACCTGAAGGACTCTGCTGATTATCTTACTCTGTGGTGAGAACTCCATTCAAACACTATGAATTTAATAATGGCATTAAATATTAAGCCATCTCAGGGGAAGAAGTGAAACAAAATCTCATAAAAGGCTATTTCTAACGCAATTATTAAATTTACAGATGTCTCAGCGGTTTTTTCCACAGCATAGTCCTCTCTGCGTTTCTAGGTCTGAGCATCATTAAATAACCGTAAGCATTTCTAGCTCTCTTCAGCAAAACTGCGGGCTTTGTCTCTCCACGCCTGTTAGCCGGCGCTACCCGGGCCTTCTCGAACACGTGGGCTGCCGGCTGACGCTCA
>NW_010421671.1:18377-28764 GCF_000710305.1 Buceros rhinoceros silvestris | reverse complement strand
CTCGGTGCCCAGGACGCGGCGTGGCGGGGAGACCAGCTGTCCTCTCAGCTTTACAGAAACAAGCAGGTAAAGGCTCTGCGCCCCCCTGCAACCTCGGTTTCTCTCGTCGAGGTTCCCTGAACTTTGTATCACATATTGCACCTTCTGGGCTGGTTTATGGCACATCATCCTCTTACTGGCACAGGTGTGAGAAACGGTGAGAAACCACTTTATTTGGGTGGGCTTTGTTCCTTGCTGCAAGTATAGGTCTCCTCCATGTTGTCCCATGAAGCTGGGACAACTGTTGTGGGGTTCCCTATTAATCCCTAAGCTTCTTACACCATATTGCACCAGCTGACTTGGCACTAGAGAAGACCAAGGGCATGACCAGGGAGTCCCTCGGGTTCTGATGACGCAGAGCCTCATGCTGTTGACTAAAATTACATAGTGTGTGTCCTATTGAGTCCACCAGGATTAACTTCATAGGAAATGATTCCACCGGAATTACCCACTTATATGGAGGATGACCCATTTTGACCAATAAGCATTATATTTTCTCTCTTCTTTCCTTTTTTGTAAATTCCATCAAGGGGCAGGAGAAACTCTGAACAGTCCTAGAGAAAGGAACCCTAGGCAGATCACTCCAATCAAGTAGTTGGAATTATTTTGACACAGTGAGGACATTGACAATTCATTTACTAATTTCAAGTTCCCTAGAATTAAACCCTATTTCCAGACAGCAGTGTAGTTCTTTCTTTGGTTCTACCTCAATCATTTAAATCTGTGCTTTTCAGCCTGTGGTCAGCAGATGCCCAAAGTCCTTAGCAGAAGATCCTTTGTACTCCTGAAGGAGTCTCCAGATCTATGATCAGGAGGAAAAAATGTCTTGCAAATACATGAAAAAGTGTTTTTCTCATGAAAAAAGTGTTAGATTCTTGGGACCAGGGATTATCTCAGCTCTGTGCATGTTCTGGGACTGGGACAGTAGGGTCCAGAACTGAAGGGGTCACTGAGTGCTACTGTATCATAACAAATGGCAGCTGTGTCTTCTTTCAACACTCCACCTCCATAAATTGTTAGTCTGCTGCTCCACCTTCTCCTTTTCTCCACCAGCAGACCATAAATGGGAATGAGGAGGAATGAGACATGTTTACTGCTGCTCAGGAGGAGATCTGGCAGCTGCTGTCATGCCCATGACTGTTTCTGGCTGTTCATGGGACTACCTGTAATTCTTTTCAGTTACTATTCCATGGTTACAGGTTTTTCCTTATCAAACACTCAATAAAGGAAGTCAAAAGTGAAAACTGAACAATCATGCCACTTAGATTTACAGAGACAAGAGGCTAGAGGGGGTGGGTTGAGTTCACAAAACAAACACACAGATCATCAAATCCAAGCAGCCTGTACCATAGGGCAATTGCTATTAAGTTACAGAGTCAACATCTATTCATCAATATCTCTATTCCACAGCTTCAAGATACTTTGCTTCAGAAGGAAGAGGAACTTGCTAGGTTACATGAAGAAAATAATAACCTCCGACAATACCTGAATTCTGCCCTGATTAAGTGTTTAGAAGAAAAAGCCAAGGTATTGTGTTCAAAGCTGTGGATAGACGTGTGTGGAAGGAACGGGTTGAATAGGTACATGCCATTAAAATACATGGAAAGTGAGTGTAGACAACCTGCAGTGTGAGATCTGTGTAACTTCACAGAGCTGCCAGACTGCTGGTCATGGTGACAGTTTCCCCCAGGAATGACATCTTGACAGGTTCTGACTGTGGAGACAGTAGAGCCCATGGTGTAACCAAGTTTAGCTTAGAAGTGAAGTGTATAAGCAAGGTAAAATTATTCCATCTAATGCTTTTTTTCAGTGAGATGTTCAAATCTGAACATATAATTCTTGACTCTGCCTGTTTTGTCAGTTATCCCTTTCAAAGAGGATTAATTTTTCATTTTGTTTGTATTTTGGGTGCTTTCTGGTTTAGTCATCTTCCAATGATACAATTTATTCATTCACATTAGAATACTGATCTTCTAAGTTTTTTCAAATTTATTAATTAAAAAGTTATGGGGTTTTTTTAAAGGTGAAATACAAAATTAAACACTTCAGGTTGGATGAAACATTCTGTTAAACTCAGTGTGAAGGGGTTTTGTGATTAAATATTTTGACTCTCTGTCTCTTGTCCAAAATAAAGATAATTGTTTCTTGTCATCCTGAAGACATTTTTTACTATTCCAATTTGCCCGTGGAACCGAACTACTAATTATTTGCGCAGCTCTGTGGATTGGGCACAAGCTAAAAAAAGCTGTAAAAAACCAACAGACTTTCCTATTACATCCTGTTCTGAGCTGACAGTGTGGCATGTCCCCCCTCCCATGCCAAAACCTTGCTCTTTGTTGGGCACAGCAAGGAGACGTGGCCACTCCTTCGTGTCTTGTGGACGAGGGTCCAGTGTGACACCATCACAGGAGGTGTCTGAGCAGGGAATTCATGATGTGGTGGGTGTGGGGAACTTCCTTGTTATTGGTGCCTTCCTCTGACCATCCCTGGATGCCTGAAAGGCCCCTGTCCAGGGATAATTACAACTGAGATGGATTAGAATTCAGAGCTACTCAGTCTGCTGCTCTGAACGCTCCCTGGCCAAGATTACACCTGCCCCAGGATGACTTACTTTCGTATTCTCCTTTGTCAGGTCGCCACGATCGCCCCCACAGCCTTCTCACCTGCCAAATGCTGCTGGCAGCAACACGGCAGAGGAGTGTCATACAGTCAGGCAGGAGCTCTCGTTTCACACCATACTGAGAGAGAATGCGATCAAAGCACAGGCCTTATTGGCATTGTCAAATTCTTCTCTTTCTGGGACTGGATTATTGCAGACACTGTAAAGACAGACAATTGTCATATCCATGGGTTTTAGCATAGGGTGTAAAAAAAAAAAGTCTCTTTTTTTAAGAACAGTAGTAATCATCTTGCCCATCTAAAATCTGAGATCAGAAACATGTTGCTTCCAGGTAGCTAGAAATTCAGATTTTAATATTCTCTCTCCACCTCTTTTTTTTTTTTTTTAAATAGAAACTACTGTCCTGCCATGGCCAAAAAACCTGTACTCTTCTCAAAAACACCAAAAGGAGACTAAAAGAGGACTACTGCTTTGTTCCTCAAGAAACTCCTCATGCTTCCAAAGCTAGAAGGAACCTCTTTAATGAATTCACTGCCTGTGAAGAGCAAGTCAGCCCTACTGTGGACAGCTGGGTCTTGCAGACTTTAGGATTAAAAGACATCAACACCATAGATGAAACTTCAGCTAACTACAGTGCCTCGTCCTCAGACCTCGGAAAAGACACATTCCACCTGAGCCCTGGTGAAGCACTAGACTATGACCACAGTGAAGGAGCAGCAGGAGCGTGTAGCTGCAACCATGTGCCTCCAGCTAACAGCAGTACGCATTCATGCAGTGAGGACTCTTCCTGCCTCCCTCAGTTTTCTTCAGTACCATGTGTCTCCTCATCAGTGCCAAGCATTTCTTCCCTTGCAGCTTATGAGTTGCCTTATTTGACAAGCGATTTGTCTCCCAACAAAACAGAAGTGGCCTTCACAACATCTCTAAGTCCTCACCGCAACGTGAGAACGCACACTTTCCAACAAGGACAAGCCTTTGTGCGCAGAGATGATGCTGGAGGGTGGAGATTCACCTGGGTGCCCAAACAAGGTGAATAATGCACCTGCATCGAGGTTGAGCCATAGGGGATGTAGGAGACAGACACTTCATCTTGTGCTTGAGACAAGTTCAGGCATCAAAAATGAGCCCTTCTGGGCTCGGGTATAGGCTACTCTGTCTCCTACACGCTCGTTATCCCCTCCCAGATTTCCACAGGGGTGGCTTCAGATTGCACTTGGACAATTATCTGCCCCAGGCCAGAGGTACAAATTTGGTCCAGTTCTTTTGTACCTGTGTCAAGATACCTGCTTTTACTTGCTTTACTGTTTTTCTATCATCATCTTTGCCTTGTTAACTAACTGGTAGTTTCCAGCCAGAGTTCTCTCAGCTTCAATGATCACTCCCACATCCACCAAACTGGAAAACATTTTGGGAATACAGTTTAGAAATGGCACCTCTCTCACAGATATCCGTAGATGATGAAGGAGGCATAGGTTGGATGCAGAGGATAAGCAGTTTCTAAGTGATTTGTGTCTCTCTTGGCTGCACAGATTGCCTTGGATTGAAGTGACTATGGATTTCTTAATGTGTTGTGCTAGGGTGACCTCCCCACAGTTGCATGGTGCTGTCCTATTCTTTCATGATGCATCAAAATAAACAGGAATTGCTTCTATTGCCTGGAGGCTATTTATTTACAAGTGATTCAGTAAGTTCAGGGGTTTTTCTTAAGGTGTGATTAAGAGACTAATGTGTTTACTGGATTGTGTTTTAAAGATATTTTATCTGTCAGACGAAAGCTTGAGCGTTGGTCAGGAACTAGAATTGGAGATGCTGTGGAGTATTGACACTGCCATCACCAGCCAAGGCCCTGGCCCAGTATATTAGCAGCAGAAATTTTCTCATCTGTGGGTAATGTACACTCCAAACACTTCTTTCTTCTACAAAGGATGCATTCTCCTTGCCTGCAGCATCCCACTAGTCTTTCGTTATTTTATTCCATGTTTACCTAGCTGATTTTGGAAGCCCTCATAAACGGAAGGCTTCATAAGCAGCTTTGGTGGCTCCAGTAGGTCCTTTTTTGCAAGAGCTGCGCTTATGACACTGTCAGTTTTCTCTCTAGGAAACTGCTTCTTGACCTCTTTGTCCTGATCCCTGAGATCACACAGATGTATTCGCAATCAACATCGACCCAGAGTCAGGGCTTCTTCCTCCTCTTCCCATAACCCCATGCCTCCTATGGGAAATGCTTCCCCTACTTTGGGGAAGCAGTATCACACAGTGGTTAGAGTGAGTCTTTGGGAACCACAGCCTTCAACACCACCTCCTACTTCTCTATATTTCTGCCAGGCAGTGGTGGGTTGATGCCAAGACCATCACTACCTTGAGAATGCTTTAAAAAATCTCTGGAGAGAAGGTGCTCTAGCACTGCACGGGACTTGATATTTAGTAATGCTACTAACGATATGAAGTCAACTGGCATGAAGTAAGCACACCAGTAGTGTTTTGTGTTACCTTTGTTTTCTGCTTTGCAGTTGGTTGATGCCTAAATATTGGAAACAGAATTATTTGGTTATTCTTGCTTTCAGAATGGTCGCAGTGACATTAAGTAAAAACAACCATAATTGAGGATTTCCTTCCAGTGACTTATTTTCCTATAGAAAACCTGATATTCCTTTATATTTAGAGGATAAAAATATCTCCTAAATAAACTCTTTTGCCTTAGAATTGCAATATTTGGGACTCTGCGTCAGAAGCAGTAGTGATTTCCCAGAAGACTTTTAAATAATTAACTCTGTGTTTCAGGGTAGTTACTTTAAAATCAGTCATGGGGCAGACTTCCAGAACAGGCAATTTAAAAGCATTGATTGTAGGCATTATTACAGTAGGTTAAAAACAAACACCAAACAGCAGCAACAGCAACAAAAAAGCAACCAAAACCCTGAAACAAACAATAAACTCAAAATAAATGCAAGTATTTGTTTGGGGGTTTTGTTGTAGTCAGTAAAAACGTGGCCAGTGGATGAAGACTAGTCAGACAAGGCCTCTGTTTCTATAACATTTTTCTGCTTTTCAATGAAAGCAAAAGAAAAATCCTGTCCTACAAACAACCAGTTTCTTTCTCAAGCCATTTCCTTTCTGTTAGTCTCCTCTTGCCCTACTATATAAGGTAGCATTGAAGAAAACATGCCCATCGCTGTTTTTTTTTACTGGTGTGTGTGGTAGAGTAGAAAAAGCCTGAGCTTATCATGACTATGTGAGCGGAGACCCTGGTACGTGTGGTGTAGGTGATGAACAACAGCATGCTGGGAATAGACAGTATGGCCAGGGGATTACACCCCAGGCTGCTGTAAATGCCTCGTTCTGTGAAACAGAAGTAGAGAAAGACCTGTCTGTTTTCTAACGCTATTGAATGCTCTTAGTTACGTATTTCAGTGCTATGGAATCAGCAGCAAGTATTAAGTCAGGGTTTTTTCTCTAAAGAGAGAGGAAAAAGCTTTCCACCTGTTTGACATCTCCTTTCCACATTTTTATATCATTGCATGTGAGAACAGCTCCTGCAGAGAGCCAGAACAAAAGTATCAGATCTTTGGTACAATCTCGAAGTAAAGTTTCAGTAGGAATGAACTGATGCTTGAACCTTTGCCAGCCTTCTGTAAAGGGGTGACTGGCCGCTTATATCACAGCGAATAAATTATAGAAGTGAATAGTTCAATGAATAATTTACCTGAATGAATCCTCCTCTTTTCCTCTGGGTTCCTGAATTATACTCAACATGAAAGTGTTACATCCTGTGGCAGGGATTTCTGTCAGGCAGGGAAGCCTGACTTCCTGGAGCTCATTTGGGTAGAGGGCCTCATGGTGCTGCTCCTTCAGCTGATGGGTGCTCCTGATGTGCACGTGCAAACTTAAAATTCTGGTTTAGACACCTGCTTGAGGAAAGGTCTCTGTGTTGATAACGCTGATTGCTGTAGCAGAGGGGACACACTGGAAAGGAAATATAAAAGTCTCTAAAGTGTTTTAGAAAATGACTAGGAGTGATTTATTTTTCCCCGACAGCATCATTTGAACTAATATTTCCTGAGTTATCATGGACAACAGAAACAAGCTACTCCGTGTCTAACACCAACCCAGAGCGAGCAAGTCAACCCCAAGGTGAGGAACAAGACTCTTCTGCTTTTTTGTTTCTCTGTAATACTCCCACTGAGTTCAGTGGTATGATTCTCACTGAGGACAAATCCCGGTGACCAAACTGTTCCTTTACGTAAGTGTTGCTCTTATTGCCAAAAGAAAGCCTTTACTCAGTAATACTCACTCTGAAATGCCTGATTCCTCTGAAAATCCTGCTTTCATGCAGGTGAAATAGATGTAGAAAATGAGTAAGACATCTTATGGCAGATTACTGTCAAGCAGTGGGATCTCAGTGGCACATTACTGACTGGGCTGCTGCTGGTTTGACATGTTGACTTCACCTGTTGTGTCCCCGTGCCTGCCTTGGGCCTGAAAGCAGTAAAGCTGCATTAATGTGGTGCTGCTTCCAGCTTATTTACTTGCATCATGGCAGGGCTCATGACCGTAGGTGCAGGCTAGGACTGCAGCAGCAACACCGCTACTAACGTGGTACTAGTGAGTCTGAATCCAGTGCCCCAGAGTGTAGGCACACAGCATAGATGCACCCCAGACTGAACTTGTAAAAATCACCCCTAGAAATGGAGCCTAATGGACCACCTTTTTCTTCACGAGAGAAAATTCTGGAAATGCTTATTTGCTTTTAATTACTGTCCAGTATGCATTACAGTTCTTTGACCTGCAAAGACACGTAATAGAAGGTCTTTCCTGTACAAAGCCTAGGCTGGACTTTGAGATGGGGGTTCAGTCCTGGCCTGTGCCTGATGCTGCCTCTTTCTCCTTTTGTATCCGTTCCCAGGGGAAGCCAAAGCCACCCACATGGGAAATGTGAGGTAAAGCCTAGGGAAACCCATGACGCATTCCTGTGCCACAGACATAGCTAGAGATCAATAGGAACAGAAACAAAAAATGGAAACAAAATCCTGTTCTTCACACAGCCATCACAACTAGGTAGCCAGGAGGCAGCAGAGATGGAGGGTTTCAGCTTGGTATTGTACTTCTAACTTGAGAAACAAATCAGGCAGCTGGAGTAGAGGAGCAGGAGGCAGAAGCTCTAGGTTCCGATATCGCCCATTTCTGTACTTTGGTTTCTATGGCATCTACCACTGGACTAATTCATAGAAATGTAACAAGAAAACATGATTCTTGCTGCTGCAAACTGTGTGAGACATTCCCTCTTGCCAAGGATTGGTACTAGGCCCATATACCTCCAGGATGGGGAAGTATGACTTGAATGACCCAGGGGCCCTGGGAGGTTCTTTGAGCAGTGGTGAACTTCATTGTCTGTAAACATCCATCTTGTATTAACATACTTGTTTTATTTTTTGATTGGAAGTCTGTGTTCTTTATTATGCATCTGTAACCTGTGCAGCTGCACACTTTAAAACAATCCATGTTTTTAGAAAGGTATGCTAATAGAAATGGAAATTGATTTAACACTTAATATGTTGATTGAAAATGATTATATGTGAACGTCAAAATTACCAGTCTCATTAACTTATGTCTAATAAAATTTAACATCTAATTGATGCAATTCTTCTTTCTCACTTCAATATCTATTAAACAATGCAGCCACTTCTTATACTGCACAGCACCACGCCTGGCACCTACACACCTCTCCAGAGGACAGAAAAGACCCTTTATTTCCTGCAAACATGAGAGTCCACGCAAAGAGGTGCAATTTTTAACCATAATATAGCAGAGGTAGAGATGTAACAGCCACAGGTATGCTCATTTTGGTCTGGGCGCACACAGCATTGTTTTGTCTCAGAAATAGATTCCATGCTACAAAATAACTGGGACAGAGGGAAGTATTTTGCTTTTCTACTGCTATTTTTCCTGCAATAGGCTCTCACTTAATAGGCTTAGACCTTCTTTCTAGGGCAGCTGAGCATCCTGATCCAGGGCAACTTGGTACATCACAGTACTCCGAGTATTCCCGGTTTCGACTCTGAAATGATGAATTGTAAAATGGCACTGAAGTGTCACGCAAAGAGGCTGAAGATGAGAGATGAAAGCATGAGTAAAGAATTCAAACCCCTATTTAGTCAGCTATACTTGACAACAAAAGTAAAGCTGTGTTACTTATTAACTGTCCTTTCTGATTGTGGGCAGGTTTATTAGTAACCATGCACCAGCTGGAACCAGAGAGATCTATTTTTCATTAGAATGTGGGTTTATCACTTATGAAAAGGCACAAAGAGAGCCTGCCTTAATCTATTTTGCCCTCCTCTAGAAGCTCCAATAAGTCTATTAGATGGTTGATAAATGCTTTGGCTTGTTGCCAGGTAGCTGACATCCTATCATAAAGAGAGAGCAGACTATAAATAATCGGTGGAATAAGCTGTGATTCACCTAAAATTCCATCTCTCCAGTCATTCCTCTGCTTCATTAGTTGTGCATGATTGAATTATTTGAAGGCTAGATATTTACCTGCAGTTCAGCCCAAGGAATTCAGTATAATAATCGTACACAAGCAACAGATTATAAAAATCAGTAGGAGCAGGAAGATCGGGGAGGTCTGAGGTCTCTATTTTCCCTAATTTATTCAAAAATCCCACTCAGAAACTGTAGCTGTAATACTGGTATGGTTAACTGAAACTCCCAACAACTGCCTCAGAAGCTGTTATTAGTCAACAAACACTCTCCAAATACTCCTTTACTAAACAATATTTGAATGTATAACATCTTCCACCACCACATTATTCCTGTTAACGATCACAGAACACAGGGTAAGGCATTGGGAGTGTGGGAGCAATATGGCACTTTCAGGGGCACAGAATATATCATTAGATGAGCTGGAATGCAGGGCAGGAATCCTAACCTCCAGCTGTGCAGATTGAAGGCCTGACAGCACATTAGAGAAGTCACAGATGCAGTTAATATCCCAGATGTGCCACTGTCCTAGTTTGAGTTAGAACAGAACTCATTCTCTTCAGTGATTTTACTTTCCACCTCAGCCCTTTGAGTGACTGCACTTTCTGAAGTTAACAGCATTGTTTTGCAGACAGTGTCTGCTTCGAGGAGTGACAGAGCTTGCTATTTGCAGTTACTGCCAGGGACTGGTGTGCAGAAAGGCTCTTGCTTATACTTGCTCCTGTGGAGACCAAGGTCACTGCTAAATCCTGCGTACCACGGTGGGGGTGCAGTAACTTAGAGTAACTCCTGCTCTGTGAGCAGGAGCAGACAGGAGCAGGTGACCTTAAACTGACCGATAAGGTCATATTTGGGATAAAGCTTAGGGATCACAAGGGCCAAGCTTCCTTCCTTCTTCAATGGCCAGGGTCCCAGGAGGTCTCTCTCTGTACTGCCTTCTGTCCCAATCCATGCATTCCTGAATCCCATTCTCATTTGCCACTGAGTCCCATCTGGGCCTTCCCCAGCATCTGCCCACAGTATCAGCGGTGATGGTGATGTGACTGCCGTCAGAGGTGTTAGGTTCAGTATTGTAAGTATTTATATTTCGTTTTGTTATTTATTTTCATTAAAGCAATTTCAGTTTTATTTTCCAATCCATAAGTCCCTCTCCCTTACTCCCTTTTTCTCCCACTTTGGGGAGGGAGAGTGCTTAACAGAGAGCATCTGTCATTTGTCTAGTGGCCGGCCCAGCCCTGGCCCTTGACA
>NW_010421671.1:17915-18201 GCF_000710305.1 Buceros rhinoceros silvestris | reverse complement strand
AGCTCGGGCCGCATGAGTGCAGTCGCAAGCCCAGCTGTGCAGCTGGGGTCTGTTGATTCCCACTTGCGTGGCTGCGGGCGCCAGGCTTGCACAGCTGCGGGTGTTTCACGGCACAGCTGTGCCGCTTCGGTGCGGGGCGAGTGGATGACAGACCCGCCCGCCCGGCGCCGGTTCCAGCCCCGTCCCGGCGGCGGCCCTGGCCAGGGTGCTGAAACGCTGCCGCCGCACCCGGGCTCAGCGGCACAGGCGGGGGGGAGGTGCGGGAACGGCACGGGCAACGGGCCGG